>NC_047103.1:59888058-60188058 GCF_902500255.1 Thalassophryne amazonica
CATCCTTCCCGAGCCCATGATGTGGTGGTCCCTGCACGAGGGCAATCAAAGAAAACAAAAAAGGCAGTAAAGAAGATCGTGCGCTGTTGTCGAAGTGGGATCAGCCCTGTCCCATGGAGGGCTAGAACCAGACCTGGGACCAGTGCATTGTCTGTCTCCACTAGCATTTTCCACACACCACAGGCCTGGCTCGCTGCTCGACCAATTGCTTACACTGCACTCAGCATTGTGTTGCTTGATGTGATGATGGTGTGGCTGCACATTTACTCTGTTTAGATATTAAACAGGATACAAACAAACTATGACCCCAAGACACATCAAGAGCATGTCTAGCAGTGAAATGGTAGCGTATGTTTTTGAAATTGAAATCTCCATTTGTCAAATCTTGAAGAATGTACTAATGTGGCCGCCGGCAGCTAGCCCTTTACGTCACTAACAGTACCAGAATTTAGATATGATGAGATTGAGACCTGCTCCATTATTGGTAAAATTAGGATGGAGGAGAAAAGTAAATCAGTACAACACTACTATCTTACTCATATTAAAGCGAGAGCAGATGAGTCTTTAATCTGGATTTGAATATCTCCAGAGAATCAGATTTTATCTCAGCAGGCACATTACAGTGGTCCCTCGTTTATCGCGGGAGTTACGTTCTAAAAATAACCTGCAATAGGTGAAATCCGCGAAGTAGTCAGCGTTATGTTTTTACAATTATTATAGATGTTTTAAGACTGTAAAACCCCTCACTACACACTTTATACACTTTTCTCAAACAGGCATTAACATTTTCTCACTTTTCTCTCCTGTGTAAACACTCTCTTTTTTCTTCTGGGCGAGAAGATTATAAACAGACACACGCAGAACACAATGCGTGTGCTCTCCCTTCGCTCACTACCTCCGGGGGTACGGATGCGGGACCCGCAAAGAATCCAAGTCATGGCCACGGAGCTTTGCGGCTGCGGTTACCAAGACCATGCAGCGGGCGCTGTGGATTTTTCCGCAAGAAGTCTATCCTTGCGGGCTGTTGGAGCGCTCTGCATCAAAACAGCGAGCGTAGTCTCTGGACCTGTTGCTAGAGTTGGCGCAGCTCCGCACAGCGGACAGGGGGGCGGGGTGAGTGGCCCTGCTGTGCTTACTGAGCCCGCAGACTCAGTAAGTACATCGGAGGCAGTGAGAGCAATCGTGGTGATGCCAACCGGTGCCGCGACCGGCCTGCCTGATAAGGATGCAGAACACAATACGCTGTAAAAAAAAATGAAGCACGCAAAATTGCACAAAAAAAAAATCTGCGAAACTGCAAGGCCGCGAAAGGTGAACCGCGTTATAGCGAGGGACCACTGTATTCCACACAACAGAAGCATTGTAAGAGAAAGCTCTGTGGCCTGCTGACTTCTTTTTAACCTTTGCAAAGCACAATAATCCTGTCTCCTAAGAACACAGCGTACAGGCTGGTATATAAGGTTTGAACAGATTGGCCATATTATGAGGCATTAGTTCATGGAGGATTTTGTATGTTAAGAACAAAAAAATGTAATCTTACCTCACATGGTACGCCAGAGGACAGAGGCCAAAATTGAGGTGGTATGGTCAAACTTTCTTCTCGAACTCAGAACTCTAACAGCAGCATTCTGAATCAAATGGAGACCTCTGGAACTAAATGAGTGACGAGAATGGACAGAATTATGAATGAACATATCAGAGGGACTGGTCAGGTGGGACGTTTGGAGACAAAGTCAGAGTGGTGAGATTGAGATGGTTTGGACATGTGCAGAGGAAGGACCCAGGGTATATAGGGGAAAGGTCATCGCCCCTTCGGTGCTTGGAACCCTAATAATACTAGTAATAACAACAACAACAATAACAAAAACAGTTTTCCCACAAAAATCCTATGGAATGACATGCCATACCCCACTAACAGTCATTCCAGCTTTACAAAAGGATTCTCCGGTGAAACATAGTACAAAACACATCTAGTCACAATCATTTAATGATCACATCTGACACATCTTTTGTCCCTGAACTAATCTTAGCAGACAAAGGGGAAATGTGCAGTACTTTGGGTCCCCAGCATCAGCATTGGGAAAGGTTTTATTTTGCCATCACCAGCCACGATGTTGTTTTCCTTCATGTTCTTCGGTGATATGGGTTCATGATTCCTTGTCTTCTCTTGTGATAAGCAATGTGTATGGTCCTCCATTTCACAAAAATGAAGTTTTATCAAACTTGTTAGCCTCCACTAGAAACCAGTAGACCAGGGGTGGCCAAGTTTGGTCCTCGAGAGCCACATTCCTGACACTCTGCTCCAACACACCTGAATCCAATGAAAGGCTCATTAAAAGTCTGCTAACGAGTCTTTCATTGGATTCAGGTGTGTTGGAGCGGGGAGACAACTAAGAGTGTCAGGAATGTGGCTCTCGAGGACCGAACTTGGCCACCCCTGCAGTAGACCATGTATGTGGGAGAAACCGCTGATTACTCGTCCTTTTTCTTCAGTCTTCCAACAGCACTGCAAAATACAAAAATATAGACACTATGTTCTTTTTGGGCTTCTGTATGAGCACGGTGTTACAACCGTGGCCTCCACGAGTGGGCCCACACCCGTGTAAATATGAAGGGCTCATTCTGTGCTCATGAAAACACATTGAGTTGTTGTTGCAGGTAATAATGCACAAAGGAACAGATGGCCATGAATGCTACAGCCCATTTCTGCTCACTAAATCCTACATACTGTAGCTTTAATCTCTGTCTGAAAAAAATTAATGAAGCAAGAAAACAACAATAAAAGTGGAACTTATGTTTGAAAAAATTGCATTAATACAAAAAAGGATAAAAGCAGATGACCTTTTCTTTCTTAAGATCACAAAATTTACTATATTATGTTCTAGGTTTTAAACTAATGTATTAGTCAAAGAAAATATCATCTTGATGCAACCAAACTCAAGTGGATGACTCATTTGAGATTCTTTCTAAATAAACAGCTATAAATAAACGTTGCGTTATTTTAGACATATCTGTGTGATCAAAATCTCAGTCCAAGCTGAAGATGTGTCCTGGACAGAAACACTTACTTCCATTCTTGTATTTGGGTGTCGCCATCTAGCGGTAAAATGCCATTCTTACAAGTAAGATAAGGTTAATTTTAGGTAGTCTTTGAGCTGTTTATTTATAGGCAAATAATCTTGGTAGGATACACTTTTTATCCCTGACAAGCTCCAGAAACAGACCCTGAACCATCGGCTCTGAGTTGAAGTGATGGACCAGCTGGTTTGACCGCTGCTACTCCCAAAATCACAACATGTGTCAGGGACCCCAGTGTTCAACCGATTCGAGCAAATAATGAAGTAAAATACTGGTGCTGGCTTGTTTCCTGGTAAAGCTTATAATCAGCTGGTTATTGCGCCTCTGATGATGTCAGACACCTGAACACTTGATCAAATAACCAGATCAGGATTAGATGGTCCGCACTATTTTTAGCGCCATCTTTCGTTTACCAACATTTCAACCAAGTGGCATTAAGAGGGATAAATTTAGCTTCTGCTTTGATGTCGTTTCTCAGGGTGAGCTCACACACACACACACACACACACACACACACACACACACACACACACACACACACACACACACACACACACACACACACACACACACACACACACACACACACACACACACACACACACAGTCCATGGGCCAAGCAGGTTTTCGGTACCACTTAAGGTGACAAAACAACACTTTGAATCCAGCCTCGGTGTGCTGTGGCCTACACAAAAATGTAGTACAGCCATCCCAGGGTGGCAGCTGTAGCCAGGTAGAGGTCAATGAAGAATTACACAGAGGTCAAAATGTAAAAATGCTCCAATCATGTTGAAAACTATACCAGATTATTTGTCTGATCATAACGATTTCAAAAAGGTATAGTTTGGACAATCTGTGACTGAATGTTCTGGAGTTATGGCAAAAAAATAGCAAAAATGGTGACAAAGGTTTCAGTTTTGACAGGGGTCAAAAGTTAAAATTGCTCCAATTTCAGTAAAATATGATGCATGCCTTATGGTGGAGCGTTATCACTGTCATGGCGGAGTGCTAGCAGCGATGAACACATTATTGCCTAGTTAAAACTGACTTTAGAATGATTTAAGAGGTTTGACGTTTTCATCTAATGGTTAATAATCAAATTATTCCATTTGATCACTTTGGGTGTAGAGAGTCAGACTCAGAGAGAGCCTCAGACGTACTGCTGTCGCGCTGTGATCACTCCCCCGTCTTTTATGTGGAAATGATTGTTGTATAAAAGCTTCAGATATCTGTCACTGAGATAGATGGTGACTGAAGTGCAGTTTGAAGCAGAAACGAGATGATAATCAGTGAATCGCTGTTGACGTCCCGAAATGACGCATGCGCGGTGAAGGCAGGGGGAGTGCTGAGACGGGAGAGGGCTGAGCTCCTGACACCAGATCTGGATTGGCGGATGTCAGAAATCTCAGACTGCTCTTGTCTCATAAATGCTGCCTACAAATGCTTGACTGGTCTTTCTGAATATGTTTTGCTGTGTTTTGTTTTTTCCTTCATGGCAGCAGTTGAACCACAAAGAAGTTTAATTTTCGGAGGCTTTTACCGAAGGCATGTACTCTCTAAAATGCAATGATTGAACAGAACATTTATGGCCCACTATGGGGCCACGACCAGTGCTTTGGGAAACATTGCGTTAAATGATAATTTTGTGAAATGTACAAAATTGTCTCACGGTTTTATTTATTTTTAAATTACAAAGGAGCCGGAAATAGGTTTATTGGCCAAACTTGGAACATTCAAGCAAAAACTAAATAGCGTGCCTCCTATAACCTACCTATGCAACCTATGACGATTCAGGACATATAGGCTCAGTCAAGTGCCTCTTCTATCTGATCTTCTGCTACCTCTGTCCCTGTCATGACATGGATACATTGATCTTGGGATGTCTCTGGTAGCATACGTATCTTTGTGGTCATATATTGAGGGCAGATCTTTTGGATTGTAAATCTGTTATGACAATGTTGATATGGCAAGTTGTTCCAGGTGTCTGAGGTTCTAACTGAAAAGGTGTGTTTGCCAGTGGTGTCAAAAGTACACACATTTGTTACTTAAGTAGAAGTACAGATACTGCAGTTTAAAAACACTCTGGTAAAAGTTGAAGTATCAACTTGACCTCTTTACTCAAGTAAAAGTGAAAAAGTATGTGCTCCAAAACCTACTTAAAGTATAAAAGTATAAAGTAACCTTTAAAAAAAAAAAAAAAAAAAAAAAAAAAAGGTAGATGCCACTATATGAATTGAAAGCTTAATTTAAAAACTGATTCATTCTACATGTGGCCCAAGACCCAAAACCCAAAATTACCCCCAACACCACCTGCATGAAAATGTTTCAATTCTAGAAGCTCTGAAATGCAATCTGGGACTATTCCAGACGATAAACTGCAGTGAGTGCAGCATCCATTTAGTGAAGAAAAAAAAAAAAAAAAAAAACAACTTATTCAAATTCATTCCAGTAGTATTCTGCTCTTACTAGGATGCAGCAGTTTTCTATTTTGGCAGATAGTTCTGGAGGAAATCACAGAAGAAATTAACACATTGACAATATGGTTTGACCGAAACAAATTGTCATTAAATAAGACAGGGATGACGTGGAGGTATAATAGTCACTAGGTGTTCACAGGAAACACTTATTTATGTATGTATGTATTTATTTACGTATGTTCAATGTTAGTTGCTTTTATATTTTCTGTTGTGTTTCTATTCAGGTTCTTTTTGCCTCTTTCTCTAAAATTTTATATAATAATCATTAGATTATTAATATATAAACAAAAATAAATTTAAGAAATATTACAATTTGAAAACAAATGCACTCGAACGTTATGACAGCTGCAATTGCTTAATGCTAACTTTTAACATTGAAAATCCCATAGACATGCTAACGCGTTAGCGTCGCTCCCGTTTTTAAGTTATAAAATACATCTATCAACTGTTTCAGAAGACCATAACAGGTCGGTTTAACATAGAAAAGGTAAATAATACTCACAGATGTATGCTCTTTAGGGTTTTAGCGGGGGAAAATTAAGCGAAAGAAAGAAAGAATAAACGAAGCAATAGGCCGAAGCATTGCTTCAATCTGCGAACCACTGCTTGGATTGGTTCACGGTTCAAAGCATGTTGATTACAGGCGCACATGACGTGAAATATATATACGTATATAAACATTAAACTGAAGCCAAGAGTAACGAGGCTGTTTGTTTTAAAAAATGTAAGGAATAGAAAGTACAGATACTTGTGTGAAAATGTAATGAGTAGAAGTCAGAAGTAGGCAGAAAAATAAGTAAAGGAGTAAGTTACTTGACACCTCTGGTGTTTGCACAGATTGGTCCTTAACCTGGTTTTTAAGACTTTGAAACTGTGTCTGCTTGTGTTTGGTCCAAGAGTTCACAGTCATATTTGCCAGACAATCTTGGACATCTCAATCATGTCTCCACCACAGAGTCTACAGAATTTGCTTTAGTTTCTGAGTCTTTCAGGACATGATAATTCCTTGAAACCTGGGAACATTCTGGTTGCACAGCGATGGACGTTTTCTATGCCTTCTGTTTCCTCAAATGGCAGTAGTTACTAGAAGTGGGCGGATCGATCTTAATATCGATAATATTGATACCAACGCTGGTATTGATATTGAACGATCCTTGTGTAAAAAGATCGATACTCAGTCTTTTTTCTCTCCCGCATGCACTGACTGCTGCGCACGCAGATTCATCAAAGTCTACTCTCTGTCTGTAAGAGAAGCGCTGCACTGTGTCACACAACACGGAGCAGCTCACCCTTGTATTGTGGTTTGTCAGCCCTCTACCTCAGGAGATTTTGTTTTAAGTTGTGTTGAGTAATTTCTTTAAACAAAAATGTTGTGATAATAAAGTATTTTGTTGTCATGTACAATGTTTGGCGAAATTCATTAAATAATATATTAAATATGAAAAGTATCGGTATCGACATCGATACTGGGCCTGTATTTACTTGGTATTGGATCAATACCAAAATTCCCGGTATCACCCACCTCTAGTAATTTACAATTTTATGAATTCGCTACATTATATTTGTGAGAAACATAATCTAAAATACTAATTAATCACCAATTTAACTACGTTTTAAAAAAGGTAAAGGACATGTAACGATGTGGTTTAGTTAACAAAAACCACCGTGTGTGACAAGATACGCGTCTGTTTTAAAACTGAAACAGGTTTGGAGCTCGTGCTGCTGTAGTCCCGCGAGAGGGCCGGTGACCCTGCGCGCGCGCGGCTCGGCCAGCTGTCAGGGTCAGCTCCCCGCCTCGCGCCTGCCGTCCCCACCCACCCTGTCCCCGGCACCATGGCGTCCAGCGAGGAGGACGGCGCGATTGAGGAGAAGGAAAACAATAACAAGAAGAGGACTAAAAGCGCCATCACAACAGCATGGCTCACTTTCTACAACATCGCCATGACCGCCGGGTGCGTGAGTTACAAAAAAAAAAAAAATAATAAAATAAAAAAGCAAGCCTACAAACTAACCGTGGAGCTGGAAGGTTTAGCTAGCAGCACTCAGCGTCCCACACCGGCTGTAAAAAACACCACTGAACCCTTATTAACACAATACATAAAAGTGGTGAAGTACTGTTGTGTGCGGTAGAAAATGAATGAGTGTTTATTAAAAAAAAGTGACCGTGCAGCGGCAGCAGCCGTGTCCAAATAGGGCTGAGGGCAGAGCGTGAAGGCCCGCTCCACTGGTGACAGCGATAAGTATAGACGGAGTGCAATGACACTGGAGCTCACTGTGAAATGCTCAATGCGCAGATTTTTTAATAACAACACGCGTTTGTGAATTGCAAAGAGAAGTGCACAGAACTCGATGTTGCTTCGTGTTTGTGGGGAAAAACTTCAAGTGGAAGAGGGCCAGAAAGTGGGTCTTCTTTTTAATCTTTTTTTTGTTGTTGTTGCATACTAACATACAAATAATGAATGTTTATGAGTTTAATCGTACAAATATTTCTTGAGGTGAAAGATGGAATGCTCCATTCAACAGGGCAAAGAAAGAATGAAAAAAACATTCATTATTTGTTTTATATAATGGCCAAAATAGATCTTGGTCACTTGATATTTTATTAATTTATAAACAACAGAAAAGGGACCTATGTCTTGGTGTGCATCACTGGTGCTTTGACGTCAACAGTCCAGTGCAAACTTTAAATAGGAATCCAAAATTGTTCTCAGTCAACTTGGAAAAACAGATAGTTCAAAAATAATTCTGACGATGTTGTCCGTGATGCTGTCCACTGACCCTGTGTACTTCCAAAAAAAGACTTTGTCTACTTCCTCAGTCCAGCGAAAAATTGCATTAGAAATTTGTCCAGGATTTCATCCTAACTTCATCCTCTTCATCCTAACAGCTCTTCATGCCTCCAGGCGGCTTACGCCATACCTGATTATTGTGTGTGTGTGTTTTAGAACCATCAATTAGCTCGTTCACATCATTGTCCGTCAGCATAACAAACTCCGCCATGTGTAGCTAAACACCAGATTCTGTGTGGATCCCTATGCCCAGCACAACATTTGTTGTTCCTAGATTGCTTCTGATGGAGTTGCCATCTTTATGCTCAGCACCCATGTTTATGGGGGAGTAGTAATTGGCTTTAAAATGATGTGATCTGAAAATTCTTTATGTTTGAAAAATGATTTAAGCATGTGGTGTAAAAGTTGTGCCAAATCAACGTTTATGTAGACCAGATCTGCTGCGTTAATCCCGAGCAAAATCAAGAGATGTTGTTTATGCCTATGAGGTCGATTGACACCTGGGATGACTTTATGAAATCATGAGGTGAGATTGAGGCGTTTGCTCTTGTCTTTGCAGGGAGTACAAACCTTCTCAGTCATGGTACTTCCTGTCTTATTGTATAGTTGTGAGACTTGGATTTTAATCACAGAAGAAGACTTGATGTCTTTGGAACCACAGTAGGTCTCTGTGGAATCCACTGGAATGACTTTTATCAAATGAGTGCATACTTGAGTCAAGTCAAGTCAGATGAGGTTAAGTATTTTTGTTGTGATGGAATATCACCTCCATAATGTAGGCCATGTAGCCTGCTCCCATGTGTGTGATTCAGTGTGCAGGTGCTGAGAATCCCAGCAACTGGAAAAGTCCAAGGGGATGTCCACACTTCACCTGGTTCAGAATCAGAATCTCTCTGATAAGACTGAAATGATGGTTCCTGGTCCAGCAAGACATCGGCATCCATTTGATCAGCTAGCGCTTAGCCTAGGTTCATGTGTTATACATCATACTGACAAAGTGAGGAACCTTGGGGTAATTTTTGATCCTACATTGTCCTTTGACCTCCACATTAGGGACATTACGAGGACTACTTTCTTTCATCTAAGAAATATAGCAAAGATTCGTCCCATCCTGTCTGTGGCTGATGTTGAGACTCTGATTCATGTTTTTGTTTCTTCTAGATTGGACTATTGTAATGCTTTGTTTTCTGGTTTACCACAGTCCAGCATCAGGGGTCTTCAGCTGGCTCAAAATGCTGCTGTCAGACTTCTGACATGAAGCAGAAGGTTTGATCATATTACGCCGGTTCTGGCATCCCTTCACTGGCTTCTGGTCTCTTTGAGATCAGATTTTAAGGTGTTACTATTGGCCTATAAAATTGTTCATGGACTGGCGCCCCCTATCTGGCCGGCCTGGTTGAGTCCTATGTGCCGGCAAGGGCTCTGCGTTCACAGGGTGCGGGACTATTGTGTGTCCCAAGGTCAGCGGGTTACAGAGCTTTTTATCACCGCACCCCAGCTCTGTGGAATGATATGCCTGCGCTGATATGAGAGTCGGACTCTGTGGAGACTTTTGAAGACACATCTGTTCTCCCTTCTTTTATCATTAGTATTTTATATGATTGTGTGTCTTTTTTTATTCGTTTTATTTATTTGACTTCTTTTACCTTTTTATGGTTAAATTTTTTTTATCGTGTTTTAATCTTATTTCATTTTATTCTGCTTTTAAATGTTTGTGAAGCGCCTTGAAGCAATTACTCGTGATATAAATTAATAAATTATTATAGAATCGCCTTTATTGTCTTTATTGTAATTTGCATTACAACGAGACTTGAGTGCAACTCCAAAAAGGTGCTTTCCGTGGTGCGAGTAATTTTTAGCCAAATAAAAGATAGTGAAATTTTACAGTAAATTATTCAGAGTATATGTACAACTAATATAAACATAAGGTAAAATAAAATAAAATGAAATGTGGACTAAGTAATGTAAAATGAGAATTATATACAACTGTGGAATCATATTGCACGGGAATATTGCACATGGTTTAGAGCAGTGGTTCTCAACCGGGGTGCTGCGGCACCCTAGGGTGCCGTGATCGATTGTCAGGGGTGCCGTGGGTAGGGCTGTCGCAATTATTACAATATTTGTCAATCGCGATTATTTTTCATATTCGCGATTACCGTGAATTATTTATTTTATCCACAAAGCATAAAACGACTCAGAATCTTACGTCATTGTGCTGCAGCCTCGCTCTCGTCTTAAGGCGGGACAATAACAAGGAGGCTGACGGCCGATTAAAACAGTGCCGTCTTCTTCAAAAGCCGTCTAAAATGCGGAGCTGTCGGTGTGTGTGTCTGTGCCTGTGTGTGTGCGCGTGCGCGGAGTTAACAGGCTGTGAGGGAGGGGGTGGGTGAGGGAGATTCCTGAATGCAGGCGCGACACGTTCAGTGCGCAGCGAGCGCGGAGCAGAGAGAGGATTTTAACCTGAGTGATCATGTTAACAAAACGAAAACGTGAAGCTGCCTTTACTTGTCTCTGAACGTTCTGTAAAGGTGTGATTCTGCCGTTACCGTCATGTTCACACCATGTCCGTGTCGTATGCTGAATTTATGAGATCATGAGATGAAATAAACGGTCAAAACAATGTTCAGACGCACAGATCACAAAAAGCAAGTGAGAACTCTGAACTTTAACAGCTGTTATTTTCCAAAGGTATTTATTTGTTCAATCTTGAGCTTAATGCAGTGTTTAAGCACAAAACGTGACTGATGAGGAGAAACAATTTCAGAAATGCAACAGAAATAACCACAATTCAGAAAAAGTTGGGACTGTGTGTAAAATGAAGATAAAAATAAAAATGTTGCACAATTCCCAGTTTCTCCACTCACAGAAGCCAAACGTTCTTCCAGAGTTGTGTAATTATACTACAATAGTAGAATATAAAGAAGGGAAAAAAAATAAAAAAAATAGACAATATATTCGTCAATCGCAATTATTTGTCTGACAATTGTCTCCAGAAATTCCTAATCGTGACAGCCCTACTTGAGATCAGAGCGCAAAATGCTTGAGGATTTTCGAAATGCGGTGTTTTCTGTATAGATTTTCTATTGCGATAATTGGGTTTTGCGCAAAACCAGAGGTAATAGAATTATAATATTATTTTGGTTGGTGGTGTGCCGCAGGATTTTGTAAATATAAAAAGGGTGTCGCGGCTCAAAAAAGGTTGAAAATCACTGGTTTAGAGATATTGCGCAAGAAACTTGAAGGTGCGGATTAGAGTGATTTGTTATTGTTCAGTGCAGTGATCGCTCTGGGGAGAAAGCTGTCCCTGAGTCTGTTTGTCCTAGTTTTGACCTATACCGTCGGCCGGAGGGTAGTAGGTCAAACAGGTGGTTGCTGGGGTGGGATGTGTCTTTGCTGATACTGGCAGCTCTGCTGAGGTAGCGAGAGCTGGCAATGTCTTCCAGGCTGTGCAGAGAGCAACCAGTGATCCCCTGGGCCATTTTGATCACCCTCTGCAGCGCTCTCCTGTCTGCTGCTGTGCACCCCCTGTACCACACTGTGATGCAGTACATCAGGATGCTCTTGATGGTGGTTTTTTGTTTAGTGTTTTGATTCTTGCGAAAGTTCTGTATAAGTAGTCAGTAAAATTGCTATTACTAAAAAAAAACTTGTGAATTTTTGGTATTTACTGCAAGTCACACTGGCGTATAAATTGCAGAGCCTCCCAAACTAGTAAAAAAAAATATATATGCGACTTATACTCCGGAAAATACGGTACATTTATAGTCTTAGTTTTACAGATTACCATATTTTCCCATATAAGTCACATCTTATTTTTTTACTAGTTTGAGAGGTTCTGAGATTTACAGTCTGGTGCAACTTATAGACCGAAAAATCATGATGCGGTACATTTTAATGACAGTGGAAACGAGAAACACAACATGAAACTGCCTTTTTTTTGTTTTAAACACATGAGAGAGTGAGAGAGAGAGGGAAACTTCATAACGGGGTTCAAGTTACTTTCAGCATGCGCTGAAAACTGAGTCTGTTACACTTAAAGCATTTCTTATACGAGCAATCAAAATCGTGTCACTGCTTTGCTTTTCCTCATATCTTTGGCGATTGTCGGGCTCCAGAGGTAAAATACAATAAGCAGTCATGGTTATTTCAAGCAGATAATATATATATGTTGCGGACATAGAGATGGGTATCGAGAACCGGTTCCTTTCGGGTATCGTTAAGAAATGATTCGATCCACCAACATCAATAAGCTTTTTGCTTAACGATTCCCTTATCGGTCCTTCAGAGTGGCCATTGTTTTTGGGGGTGTCTGTCAGGAAAATGATAATTTTTCTACATTGATTACAGACCCTGCAGCAGGTCTGTAGTCAACTTTTCTGCAGCGTGGCTTTGCTTTGAACCTTGAACCAATTGAAGCAGTGATTGGCAGATTGAAGCAGTGCTTCGATCTATTGCTTCGTTGATTAATTTTTTTCTTTCGCTTTATCTTAATTTTCCCCCACTAAAACCCTAAAGAGCATATGTCTGTGAGTATTATTTACCTTTTTTATGTTAAACCGACCTGTTATGGTCTTCTGAAACAGTTGATGGATGTATTTTATAATTTAAAAACGGGACTGATGCTAACGCGTTAGCATGTCTATGGCATTTTCAATGTTAAAGTTAGCATTAAGCAGTTGCAGCTGTCAGCACGTTCGGGTGCATTTGTTTTCTGTATAATAAGTGTTTGTTGTCGTAAAAGAGTCAGATGTATTACAAATTGTAATTTTTTTTGTTTTGTTTATATATTAATAATAATAGCAAGCACAACAATAATAGTAATAATAACTAATCTAATGATTAGTTATTATATACAATTTTAGAGAAAGAGACAAAAAGAACCTGAATAAAAACACAACAGAAAATATAAAACCAACTAACAATGAACATACATAAATAAATACATACATAAAGAAATAAATGTTTCCTGTGAACTAGGGCTGCAACAAACGATTATTTGGGTAATCGATTAATCTGATGGGGTTTCGACACGATTAATCGATTAATCGGATTAGCTGGGAATTTTTAAAAATGTGCCAGGGAAACAGTTTTTCTCTCCTTCCATCACTTTATTTAACAACAGAACATTATTTGAAAACTTAAAATACTTGAAAATCAACAGATTGTCAAATGTCCCTTGGCTGTTGAAATATAAAATAATAAAGAATAAAACATTTTATAATAAAGAACAAAAATAATTATTTCAAATGGCATTGCTTTATCAAAGGGCTGAGTTGCCATAAAACAACATTGAAACATATAAATGTTATAAAATATATGGTGAAAAAAGAGATATTTTTATTGCTGCAAATGAGCAATTAGCATAACCAGTTAACCATAAAACCTAAATCAAAAACTGTAGCCTGACTCATTATATGTGCAACATTCTCTGTATAACTTGTAAACTATGTGGTCATTTCACAATGACACACGTGACTCATCCCACATCTCTGTCTGTCTCTCTGTCTGTCTGTCTGTCTTTCTGTCTGTCTGTGTGTCTGTGTGTGAGGGAACGAGAGACTCTTCACTCTCATACCGTATTTGAGCAAACTTTGGAAACATGAAGGCTTTCAACTGTAAAATAAAGCCTATAAATGAATTTCTGGAACTATACAAGCAGAAGCAGCTCGTTTTATGTGAAGACTTTGATGGAGTTTTTTCCGCTGCAGCGCTGCTCGGCTCTCTGTCTGCGGGGGAGGGGGAGCGGCCAGTTCTGCATAGCCTGGCTGGATTTTAGAAAAACTACCCGATAGCACTACCAAACTACCTGTGACGGCGCTATCAGAACACTGTGGTGCGGCGGCGTCGTTCCATTGTCTGGGGAGAACCCTGTGTTACCATGTTTTCCGATTGTCCGCTGCGTGGAGTGTGGCAGGAAAAACCGAAGACGCTTTCTCGCGAGGTGCGAGAAGAATTTGAACGTTTTAAACCAAAAAAAATAAATAAAAAATAAAAAATGCCACTTGTCCGGTCGGACAATGATTTAGAGCTATTACTTGTCCGATTTTACACTTGTCCCGGACAATCGAACAAGCGTTAATGTTGATGGTAGGACTTTGACAACATTAATAAAAAAAAAACTGTCGGTGCTGTTACTGTTCTTTTTCTTTTTCTCTCACTCTCTGCCCCTCACCTCACTGCTCTGGGAGATGCGCAGACACACCCGGCGCCACGAGGGGGCGTTTGGGGGCGATGCCCCCTCACGTCATCAACCTCGGCCCCTCGGATATTAAGGGCACACTGCAAGCTTCAGCGCATCGTAACGCCAGGCCGATATGGCTGAAAGTGGCGTAATTGTGGCACTGTTGGCTTGCCATAGGCCGATGCTTTCCAACGCATCGTGACGTCAGACGCGTCGCTTCGGCAGCTGCAAGGGGTGGAGATTGCAGCTTCTCACACTCTGGCTGATTCCACAACCTGAAAAAAGTTCAGCGATCGCCGTCTTGAATTTGGGTCGCCTGCCCTGAACCACAAAAAAACTTTAAAAAACAGCAGTAGTAGAACGATTCTATCATTACCCTGGTGGGGGAAGCTTTTTTCAGCTACTTTTCAGAGTGACGCCGCCGACCGAGGGAGGACTGACGATTTGGTAGGATATCGATCGAACCGCGACAGCGGGCCGACCCGCATTCCTGGGCAGAGCGAGGCAGGCAGCCGGCCAGGGTGATGGAGCAAACCCACTCAGTCCGAAATCTCCCACTTTTTGGATATATGCGAAAACCCAGTTTGCCCAACGGAGGTTAGTTCTGCAGCTTTATCGAGGTGAGAATAATATAAAAATAAAACGTGACGTTTCTGCACTGCTGTGAAGGTGTAATGATCGGCTAACGTTAGCTTAGCTTTTTAGCACAGTTGATCAGAGTGAACGCTTTAATTTCTAAATGGTTCAGACTTTTATTTTTACCAAATAAAGCTACAGCTTTTTTTTCAGACACCACAAAAGCTCAACTTTAAATAACTTATTTTTTCGGACGTTTTTTTTTTTTTTTTCTCCATGGTTTTTTTTTTTTTTTGGCCGTTTTTTCCCCCCCTTTTTTTTTATATATATATAAACTGTTTAGTGTTTCTTTATATTTAAAGAAATATTTTTATTTGTCCCAATATTTGCTGTGCAGACAACCAAACTTCCATTGATGAGCTGAACACCACGATTCCAGTCGAAAGAAAACATCTCTGCTTTTCAGCAAAACCACCAGAGTTCAAAGCTGCAGAAGGGACCTTCATCTGGTCCCGAGAATCCAGCAGAACATCACCTGCTTCTAAATAAAAGGCTCTTTGAACAGCAACTATATTATTTTTTTAAAAAGCTGTTTCATTTTATATTTTAACAATAAATGAACGGATCATTAAAAATGTCCACAAATCAAAGTCCAAACACATTTGCACAGGTAGAAGCTCTCCACTTACTGTTCTCAAATTCATATTTTAGAAATGACTCTGTCCTGATAACAACATTAAAGGCAATTACATATATTTTAACGAAATTACAAGTTTAAATGACTATATATAAAAAATTCATCGTGAAATTTATGTCACAGAGAAATCCTACTTTACACACACTGCAGTCATGGTTAAATTATTTCCTTTTGCATTTATAATAAACATTTGTATTTATTCAGTGTTTGTTTTTCTGGTTGAAATGAGATAAAAAATGTACAAGTTTCTATGTTATTTCTCTAAAAATAAATGTCCAAGGTTCCTTATGTTAAACAAGAAATGATCTAATCTGAAATAACAGGTGGTTTTAATTTACAGATGAAAGGTTTCTAAAGAACTATTTATTGATTTATTTAGCTATTTTAATTACAAGTGTTCTAAACTTTTTTTTAACAGTAATCAGAAATTTTGAGGTAACAAACAACAACAAAAAAACATTTCCAATGATTTAACTTCAGAAAACTGCTCTATAAATGAGCAGTCCTGTCACACATTAATGTTTTGTACAGATCAGTGGTTTCTGCACCGAAAACCACTTATCTCTACAAAATGGATTGGTTCAATCCATTTTGTAGAGATCAGTGGTTTCTGCCATGAGTCTTTCGTGTTTTGGCCCGACGCGTCATTCCTATTGGACAACGCGAAGGTACGTCACAGCTCAGTGTCGAAAGCTGGATTGGCTTGAACTTTGACCACGTCAGCCTGCCGACAAGCGGCAATGCGCGCTCCCATCAGAAGCGTCGGTTTAGCTCGGCTTTTGCTAAAAAGCAATGCGTCTCATTGAAAACAATGCTTTTTAGACTGATTTTTGACGCGTCTGACGTGAAAGGCCCAAGAGTGATGACAGTATTTTTTTTTTATTATTATTTGAACGTATAGACCCTCGGTCAAGTGATCTCCTGCATTCCACACAGAGCCGGTGTTCTGTCGAGATGAGGAGGTGCGCGTGCCGTGGCGGAGGTGCGTCAGCGAGGTGAGGTGAGTCGTGCTACATGATCTGCCTTCTGCTTGGTGGACTTGACAAATCCCAGGAACTTACTCTTACTCAGTCAGTCTCTTATAACGGTGTAGCCTAAATACACAAACTTTCCAGGAGCGCTCCCAATTCATTACGCTCTCTCAGGGGCAGGTACCCTCCGGTGCACACTTTTTTTGGGGGGGGGGGGGGCGACCCAGCCCCCTGTGATAAACTCATCGCCCCCTTAATATTTATTTCTGGTGCCGGGACTGTGCGCAGACAGCCTGAGCCTGACTAGATCCAACCGTCAGGCTTCATATCACTGCCTGACTTGTCATACTGAGACGTTACGACTGCTTACACAAAAATAAACACACATTTGTTAACTTACCCAGACACTGAGCTCTCCCCTTCCTCGTTGATGACTCCGATATGCTTTCGTTTGAGATGCTGCATCATTACCGTTGTACTCCTGTGCGAGGTCCGACTTGCAAATGTTGCAGTTAACAAGCGTCTTTGCATTGTTTAACGTAAAGTGCTCCCACACTTTTGAAGTCTTAACTTTCTTTTGTCTACTTGCATCTGCCATATTCTAATTGTGTAGTTCTACGAAACAGTGTCTGATCTGCTTTGTGCACTGGTCGCTACTGGCGTCAGAAGCGGCCAGCAGCTTCTGACATTCGCTCGACACAACACATCGATGATGCAGTGTGTTGCCAACGACTGTTGTCATCGAATTTTATCAATTTTATCGATTCGTTGTTGCAGCCCTACTGTGAACACCTAGTGACTCTTACACCTCCATTTCATCCCTGTCTTATTTAAGTTTAATGACAGTTTGTTTCGGTCAAACCATATTTTCAATGTGTTAATTTTCTCCAGAACTATCTGCCAAGCTAGAAAACTGTTGCATCCTCGTAAGAGCAGAATACTACTAGAATTAATTTGAATAAGGAAAGTTGGGTTTTTTCTCACTAAATGGATGCTGCACTCACTGCAGTTTATTGTCTGGAATAGTCCCAGATTGCATTTTAGAGCTTCTAGAATTCAAACATTTTTGTGCGGGTGGTGTAGGGGGGTAATTTTGGGTTTCAGCTTTTTTTGTTTGTCACCACTTTCATCCCTGAATATGCCAATTGTGAGTCACTTTTGTGCGGATTAAAGTTATTAACTGGGACTCCTGTCTTGTTGCGAGAAAGAAATGAGAATCATCCTCCGTTCTGTTCACACAACTCCAAACGCTGCACAGCTCTCTGTTGAGTCAAGTTAGAACGATAGAGTCCAGTCAGAATTAAATTAATAACTTCAAAGTGAAACACCGTTTTGTTAATTTTTATTTATGTCCAGAGATCAAGGATACAGTGACCAATGTCATATTACTTTAAGACTCAATGAAATACATAGAAAACCTGTAAAGCCTACTTTTAGTACAAAATTCACAAGAGGTATCGATAAGGGAATCAATAAGGAATCGGATTGAAAAGCAGAATCGATAATGGCATCGATATCAATAAAATCTTATCAATACCCATTCCTACGCGACATGATCAACCGAAGCTCTTCAGCATCTCACCATGTCATTTACGTCCTTCAGACTTTTTTTGAGTCAATGCTTCAGGGGAGCATTAGCATGGCTAAAACCTTTCAGAGAGCCCCCAGACTCCCCGCCTTTTTAAGCATTTTTTTTTTTGTTTGCCTTTCAGCTTCTGGGGTGGGGGGGCTCCACCCTACAGACCCCCCTAATCACAGGCCTCTTAACACCCTGCCACTTTAAGCATTTTTTTTAAAATGTAGATGTAAATTAATATTCAGAGTTTTCAGCTAGTTGACAGTAGGCTGTACAATATGGCCAAATTATCATATCAGTATGATGGTAGGGGTGGTGGCCAAGTGGTTAATGCACTTGTTTTCAGTGCGGAAGGTTCCGGTTCAAATCCAACCCCTCCCACATATCTCCATGTAATGTGGAGTTGCGTCATGAAGGGCATCCGGCGTAAAACGTGCCAATTCAACATGCAGATCCACCTTGGATTGGCTGTGGCGACCCCGAGTACCTAACAAGGGAGCAGCCGAAGGGACTTACTTGGAGACTTAGGGACAAGTTTGGACATGCCTATCTTGGTTTTCAATGCTTACCAGTCCAGTAAGTATCAGAGAAATTGTGGACAGCTGGGCATGTCCAAACTTGTTCTCTGACACGCTGAAACGGAGGTGTTCCTTTGTCTCGCTTCCACAGCGAATCAGTCCTGACGTGTGAAGCCTCCGCGCGGCTTTCCATGACAAAATCTCTTGTTAAAAGTGAAATCTGCCGTAAAATTGCTGTTGTCCAGCTCTTGTGATAACCAGAGAAAGAGCACACGACGGTCTCGTATCCACAGAGCCATCCGTTTAGAAATGATCCGGTGGTTTGTGCCTTGTTGTCACAGCTCGGAGCGCGGCACCCCGACCGTCCTTAAAGCAGTCCTTAAAGCTTTGGTAACAGTCCTTATTCTCTGTGAAGCCCGTAAAATTTTCACCGAAAGCCAGATAAATTTTTCGAATGGTTCCCAGGTGCCAGTCTCTAACAGCTTCTGAAAAAATTCTGATGGAAAAAAAGTCCTTTTCATTCCGTCATTTCCTGAGAATGAAAATGAGCCAAGGGGGCGGGACCACTCCTTCCCAAGGCATGCTCACAGGCGAATGACGTAACCGACAGGCGTGGAAAAACTCACGCATGCGCACGAGGGTTCAAGCATGTCTGACATAAAAACATATGAATGAAATCCATATAGTTTTTGAAAAAAATAAAAAGGACCGTTACTTTATTGACAGACCTCGTACGATATATGATTTTACTAGGGCTGAAACGATTCATCGAGTAATTCGATTACAAAAAATGTTCGAGGCAAATTCTTTGCCTCGAGGCTTCGCACATATGCTGTAGTACATACACTTGGCCTGTATGTGGCGCTGTAACGCTCCCACAAAAAACACAGAAGACGACCATAGCGCTAATCAGTGTAGCAGGCGATGCTACAAGTTTGCAAAGCCAGAAGCTGAGTAAAATAAAGCCTTTTAAGAGAGAGGGTCCGTTCGGATCGTCTGAAACGGACTTATTGCGCATTTAAAGTGAAGCAGTGTGTTTGTATATATTGTTTAAAAAACATTTTGCTCCACTAGCCGTTCTCCACCTCTGCAGATGAAGCGAAAGGACGTGCACTTTCAATGAGTCATGTTTAATGATTAAAAAAGCTTTAATTCAGATTTGGTAAGAGTTTTTATCAACAGGCAGCTTTTGTGGAAACAATGCAATCCACAGTCTTTTTTCAAAGGCTCTGTTATTTGCCAACTTGTGTCCACAGAAAACAAAGAATTTGACTTTGGTTTGAGCTACACTCTGTCCAGCATGTATAAATATACACTAAACACTGAATAAATCACAGTAATAAAAAGTGCAAATGAAATATGCAGTAAGAAGGAAAAAAGATTGCACACTGAAGATTTCACAGACTGCCTGGGCTTATGGTTTGGTAAAGCTCTAAAACTCTTAATATGAAAAAATTAATAACCCGGCAAAACAGAGAGAGGGAACACCCTATAAGTCCCTTCGGCTGTTCACTTGTTTGAACTCGGGGTCACCACAGCAAATCCAAGGTGGATCTGCATGTTGAATTGGCAGAGGTTTTACGCCGGATGCCCTTCGTGACGCAACTCCACATTACATGGAGAAATGTGGCAGGGGTGGGATTTGAAACAAAGCGCATTAACCACTTGGCCACCACCCACAGCAACATTGTGCCACTGCTTAGGGAGAGCCCTGCCACTACTAATATTGTTTAAAAACACAAAGGTACTTTTGATCCGATTACTCGATTAATCGATAAAATAATTGATAGAATATTCGATTCCAAAAATATTCGATAGCTGCAGTCCTATTTCACACAAAGTGCCGCAACAGTGAAAATTAAACATTCTTTAAAAAAACTAATAATACCATAGGTTAGGATGAGGTGCCCTCCAGAAGTATTGCAACACTTGATATTTCACATATTTTAATTTGTTTATGCCATTTCAAATACAAGAAATACAAAAAATTTAAAGAATAAAAATGTCTAAAATTATCTTACTCAAACTGAAAGCAAATCTCTAAAACCTGATAATACCTGTAAATAATCTGTTTTATTGCCAGTTTTCTTCAAACAATTCAGGGGATGGAAACATGAATATTTCCAAGTCACTGAATATGTCTTGGACTTTATTTACATAAATTATGAAGAAATACAAAAGTTTCTTTCTTGAAAACATCAAATCTAGGCTTGCATCTCAGATGTACTTTCTGGCAAATTGGAGCTGAACGTTCAGGTCTTCTTTTTAAGAAAATCCTCTTCACCACTTCATCAGGAAGCTGTATTTTATATTTTTAATTCATTTATTTCAAGTTGTAGACATTTGCTTTCAGTTTGAGTTTAAGGAAGATAACTTTAAATTTATTTATTTATTTGTCTTTGAAATGGCATAAATAAATTAAAATGTGTGAAATGCCAAGTACCAATACTTTTGAGCACAGTTGAGAAACACTGTGGCATGTGTATTTTTAAGTGAAATGCATCACCCTGGTGTCACTCAGAGAGCAAAATTAAGAGGTTATTTAAGTCCTTCAGACAGCAAAATTAAGAGGTTATTTAATCAACAGCTGCCTGCTTGTTTAAAAATCACTGGAGACACACGTAACCTGACATAAGGCAACCCGAATTAAAGGAGAAATACCGCTTTTAACAACCTGGCCCTCATTTTTCACATAACATGCAGTCCTTTACTGACCAATATAACATTGGTGTCATTATTAGTCCATGATTCAAACAATGTGTTCACTTCAAATCTGAGGCAAACATTTTTCTTCTTCAACTAAGGTGGATTAGAACTTTTTGTGGTACACAGCACCAACTACTGGACAGGAGGAACCTAGCAGTCAATATGACTCACTGATTTCAAAATGCAGCTTTTTTCAACCAGACGTACAGTGCCGTGACATGTCAGTCATCTGTGTCCAGTCAGATTTCAGGGGAGTCCAGCGCAACCCTGGCCTCCCCTCGAGCTCCCACCATGCCAGGAAGTGTTCAACATTTGACATTTCCTGTTTCACTGTGGACTCAAAATTTGCCACTTCCTGTATGGGACTCCCATACATGAGTGAGCTTTGCGCCGCTGTGCTGCACTTCACGGCACTTAATCGTATTAACATCTTTTTTAACTATCCTGCCAAATCATACCATTGCTGCCAGAGATATTTTTTCTGCAGCACACACCAGAAAATCAGAATGTAAACAATAATGGTTAAATGCTGACGTGAGCTGCATTTGCATTGGACTCACGTTTTTCTTGGACCACTGTCATTCACTTCAGAAAATGTTCCACTTGCAAAGAAATCCACAACTGAACCCCACTATTCTCAACAGCAAACTCCATGATGTGTACAGAGTCCCAAATAAAATCTGGTCTTTCATCTGATCATGAAAAAGAGTTGTCCCAAACATGTAGCCACATAGGTTAAAATATTAGCAGAGTTGTTCTTTGTATTTCACATACAGTGCCCTCTAAAAGTGTTGGAACGCTTGGCATTTCACACATTTTTAATTTGTTTATGCCATTTCAAATAGAAGAAAATAAAATTTTCTAAAATTATCTTCCTTAAACTCAAACTGAAAGCAAACTACAACTTGATATAAATTAATGAAAAATATAAAAGCCGCGGTGATGGGTTGTGTAAGTAATGGGCCCCTTTGGTATAAAACCTGTAAATAATCAGTTTTATTGACAGTTTTCTTCAAA
This sequence comes from Thalassophryne amazonica, assembly GCF_902500255.1. Lineage (NCBI taxonomy): Eukaryota > Metazoa > Chordata > Actinopteri > Batrachoidiformes > Batrachoididae > Thalassophryne > Thalassophryne amazonica. Next base: position 59,910,648 of record NC_047103.1, read on the forward strand.
CAAGTCAGGGGATGGATACACAAACATTTGCAAGTCACTGAATATGTCTTGGACTTTACATCAATTATGAAGAAGAACAAACAGTATGGCACTCTATGGTAAATCTGTATGGAGTAGATAGTTCTCAAAAACTGAGTGACTGTGCAAGAAGCAGAAGAGTGAGGAAAGCCGCCAAGACACCCAGACAACCCAGAAGAAGTTATAGACTTCAATGGCTGATTGGAGAAATTGTGCACAGTGCATGTTTTGCATTTTGTATCCCCACTTATACAGGTTCACGATGAAGTGGTATAGAGGAAGGCTTTCTTGAAAAGATCTGAAAGTTCAGCTACAAATTGCCATTTTACAAATTGACACTTTTATGTTTCAGCCTTATTCCAAAAAGAATTAAATTAATTTTTCCTCAAAATTTTCCACATAGTACCCCATAATTAAAATGTAAAAAAAGTGTATTTATTTATATATGTGTATAATATATATGAGGTCTGTGAGAAAAGTATCCGACCTTTTTATTTTATGCAAAAAATATATGGATTTGATTCATATGTTTTTACGTCAGCCAAGCTTGAACCTTCGTGCGCATGCATGAGTTTTTTCACGCCTGTCGGTTGCGTCATTCGCCTGTGGGCAGGCTTTGAGTGAGCACTGGTCCACCCCCCTCGTCGGATTTTCATTGTCAGGGAAATGGCTGAGCGATTGGAGCAGCGCTGAATCAAATTTTTCCAGAAACTGTGAGAGACAGCCAGGTGGAAACCATTCTGAAGATTCAGACGGCTTTCGGTGACTTTTCAGTCGAGTGAGTATCCGAGAAATTGTGTAACAGCTGGGCATGTCACAACTTGCTGTGAGACTTCCAACACGGACGTGCTTTTTGTTGTGCGCCATTGCGGCTCCGTCTCGATGCGCGAATTCCTCCGCACGTCTTTCATTACAAAATCTCCTGTAACAGTTGAATGTGCCACAAAAGTGCTGATGTCCACCTCTTCTGCAATTTCTCTGGTAGTCAGACGACGTCCCGGATCAACACAGCGTTCACTTTGGAAATGATCTGGTCGTTTCAGCCTGTCGATGGCCGCTCGGAGCGTGGCGCGCCCTCCACTGCTGTGGGCCTTCTTTAATCCAGTTGTAATGCTCCTTAATCTGTGTGACGCCCAGAGTATCCTCACCGAAAGCAGTCTGAATCTTCCTAATGGTTTCCACCTAGCTGTCTCTCACAGTTTCTGGAAACATTTGATTCAGCGCTGCTCCAATCGCTCAGCCATTTCCCTGACAATGAAAATCCGATGAGGGGGGTGGACCAGTGCTCACTCAAAGCCTGCCCACAGGCGAATGACGCAACCGACAGGCCATAAAAAACTCACGCATGCGCACGAAGGTTCAAGCTTGGCTGATGCAAGCGCACATGATTCAAATCCATATAGTTTTTGAAATAAATAGGTCGGATACTTTTCTAACAGACCTCGTACACTATACGTGTACATAAGTATTCACAGCCTTTGCCTTGAAGCTCAATTAGGTGCATCCTGTTTCCTCTGGTCATTCAGATGTGTCTCCAACTCAATTGGAGTCCACCTGGGGTAAATTCAGTTGATTGGACATGACTTGGAAAGATACACATCTGTCTACATATAAGGTCCCACACTTGACAGTGCATGTCAGAGCACAAACCAAGCATGAAGTCAAAGGAATTGTCTGTAAACCTTTTAGACAGGATCGTCTTGAGTTACAAATCTGGGGAAGGGTACAGAAACATTTCTGATGCTTTGAAGGTCCCAATGACCACAGTGGCCTCCATCATCCGTAAATTGAAGATGTTTGGATCCACCAGGACGTTTCCTAGAGCTGGCCGCCCATTTAACTGAGCAATAGGGGGAGAAGGGCCTTAGACAGAGACATGACCAAGAGCCCACTGGTCACTCTGTCAGAGCTCCAGCCTTCCTCTGTGGAGAGAGGAGAACCTTCCAGAAGGACAACCATCTCTGCAGCAAAATTGAACTCTTTGGTGTGAATGCCAGGTTTCATATTTGGAGGAAACCAGGCACCATCCCTACAGTGCAGCATGGTGGTGGCAGCATCATGCTGTGGGGATGTTTTTCAGCTGCAGGAACTGAGAGACTAGTCAGGATTGTGGCATAGATGAATGTTGCAATGTACAGAGACGTCCTGGATGAAAACCTGCTCCATAGTGCTCTTGACCTCAGACTAGGCCAATGGTTCATCTTTCGTCAGGACAGTGACTTTAAGCACACAGCAAGATATCAAAGGAGTGGCTTCAGGAGAACTTTGTGAATGTCCTTGAGTAGCCCAGCCAGAGTCCAGACCTGAATCCGATTGAACATCTCTAGAGAGATCTGAAAATGGCTGTGCACCGACGCTCCCCATCCAACCTGATGGAGCTTGAGAGGTGCTGTAAAGAGGAATGGGCAAAACTGCCTAAAGATAGGTGCTCCAAGCTTATGGCATCATATTTAAGAAGATGTGATGCTGTAATTGCTGCCAAAGGTGCATCAGCAAAGTATTGAGCAAAGGCTGTAAATACTTAAAGACACATGATTTCTTAGTAATTTATTTTTAATAAATTTGCAAAATGTGGAAAAACTGAAGCACTGTGAATACTTTCTGGATGAACCGCATAGCCTTACACATAGTAGTAATTTTTATTTCTGCTTTCAAACTAACTCCACTGCCTCTGTGTTATGCTGGAATATGGTACAGAACAAAAAAGTAAATAAAAAATTGTGATTGGTTCTTGTCGGACTGTTTTATCTTCCTGCGTCCTGAGTAATTAACTCTTCACATATATTTGTTTTAATACAGGTGGCTGGTTTTAGCTATGGCAATGATACGCTTCTACATCCAAAAAGGCACACACAAAGGTCTGTACAGAAGCATAGCAAGGACGCTGAAGTTTTTCCAGACCTTTGCATTAGTTGAGGTAAGACTTTGTTGCTGTGTTAGTCATCACTTGCCCACTTAATGTGATGTACAGTTTTTAATAGCTGATGTTTCTTATGTCTACGAGCATACTGTAGCACATCGTCATCCATGTAGAAACATTCTTGGAAACATTCTTTTTGGATTTGGGAAAAAAGTGATAATCCTGTGCCATGGGGATGGATTGGGTATTCAACGTGTTTATAAGAAAAATGTAGGTCTACACGAGGCATTCATTGTGTGTGTCTCACAGATTAACCCAGATACACAGAACACAGATATGGACTTAGGTTCCATATCTCAAACAATCATAAAGTGAGGTGTTTCAGGCTTAATTTCTGTGTGCATGTGGTAATTGTAGCATTTTGAGGATGTTTTACATGAATCCCCAAACATAAGAAACTGTAAAACAGATAAGTTGATTTTCCACAGTCCCTTTTCATATTTAGGTGTGGAATCAAAACTTTAATATGGACTGTTTTTATGATAAAAATCTCCTTGAAAGTTATTATCCCAATCAAAACATTACAATGATTTCATCCCATCCTGTCTATGGTTGATGCTGAGACTTGGATACATGCTTTTATCTCATCCAGATTGGACTATTGTAATGCTTTATTTTCTGGTTTACCGCAGTCCAACATTAGGCATCATCAACTGATTCAAAATGCTGCTGCCAGACTTTTGACACGTAGTAGAAAGTTTGATCATATTATGCCCATTTTTGCATCCCTTCACTAGCTTTCGGTCTCTGCGAGATCGGATTTTAAGGTTCTTATAAAATATATATATGGCTTATAAAATTGTTCACGGACTGGCGCCTCCCTACCTGGCAGACCTGGTTAAGCCCTACGTACCGGCTCAGACCCTGCGTTTGCAGGGTATGGGACTTCTCTGTGTTCGCAGGGTGAAGACAACAACTGTTATGATTATTTATTAGAAAGTGGAAGAAACACAAGATGACTGTCAATCTCCCTCTGTCTGGGATTCCATGCAAGATCTCACTTTGTGGGGTAAGGATGATTCTGAGAAAGCTCAGAACTATACAGCAGGACCTGGTCAATGACCTGAAGAGAGCTGGGACCACAGTCACAAAGATTACATAAGTAACACATGATGCTGTCATGGTTTAAAATCCTGCAGGGCAGCAAGGTCCCCCTGCTTAAGCCAGCACATGTCCAGGCCCGTTTGAAGTTTACCAGTGACCATCTGGATGATCCAGAGGAGGCATGGGAGAAGGTCATGTGGTCAGATGAGACCAGAATAGAGCTTTTTGGAATCAACTCCACTTACCATGTTTAGAGGATGAGAACAACCCCAAGAAAACCATCCCAACCATGAAGACTGGTACCTCCCTACCCATTGGACCTGGTTAAGCCCTACGTACCGGCTTAGACCCTGCGTTTGCAGGGTATGGGACTTCTCTGTGTTCGCAGGGTGGATAAAAAGTCTGCCAATCACAGAGCCTTCTCATCGTGCCCCTGCCCTGTGAAATGATCAGGCAGTCTAGCTTCGAGTTCAGTCTTAGTTGAGGAGTTGATGCATTGCTGTAGTGATATATAAGGTTGTTGTGCCACTAAACACGGCAGCGAAACTATAAACTTAATAAGTGAGTAATCAGAGACCACTGATGTAAGAGGCATGATGTCAGTATTCGTGACAACAATACCACGTGCAAGAACCAGATCCAGGGTATTTCCACTAATGTACGTGGAGTCCCGAATGCATTGCCGAAATCCTAATGCATCCACAATTAGAAGGCTTATTTTTTTTCCCCCCGTCTGCATATATAGTAATGGTAAATGCCACACTGGCAGAACCATTTCTGAACATTAATACACATATATGCAATTTATTCTTGCAGGACAGAAGGTATGTAGTGCGTGAGTGAATGTGGTGAGTGTGTGTGACCCCCATCCGCCCTTCCCGATCACCCTACAAGATCCTACTCAAAGCCAACTGACAACTTCTGTTAGGAGGGACCGACCACCAAAACAACACGAAGACAGACAAAAACGAAAGACAAGAGGTGAAAGCAATAACTGTTAAGTGAGACACCGAGGAGACGGGGCCCGAACATAAAACATGCCGGAACAAACCACCACAGATGGACAAGCAGTGACAGCGACAGTCTGTTGTCTAATTAGTGAGCATTCATTCCCTAATCTACGACGCCAGAGTCTTGATCCCCTTGAGAGCATCCAAAACCGAATTGTGGTGTCGGCCACGAACACGTGACCAGCAACTCACAGAGACCCAGATCACAGCTATATATCTGATCACTACTGTGGCTGGTATGCTGGGCCAAGATAAAAGTACAGAACCCTACCATAAGACATGGACCACTCCGGCGCGTCAGAAGCCATACGGCCGACCGCAAGCGACAACTGAAAAGGCCCAGGATGCAGTGCCCTAGGAGGAACCAGGCGAGAAAGGGAAGTGGAAGGGCACAGGGGCCATCAGAGCCACCGGAGAAGCACGACGGACCAACAAGGGAGCGGCCCGACGGCGCCGGAACACCGACGCCCCCCCCCCCCCCCCCCAACAGAGGCAGTGGAAATAACCCCACACCAGAGGGAAGCACGCAGGGCGCCGGCAGGGCCCACCAAGGGGGGGGGCCCAGAACCGCACCACGGCACCGAAGGGAGGACCGAGCGTCGGTGGGGACGGGGGGCAAAGGAGCCACTGCAGCTGAACCCAGAGCACAGGCAGGGACCACTGGGACACGAGGGCGGGGCCCGGCCCCCAGGAAAGAGGCGAGACCCACCCCCCGGGCCAGGAAACACACGAGGTCCCCCCGACACCCAAGACATCCCCAAGCAGTCCGCAGGACCCCCCAGATACCCCAGCCCCCAAACCACCCCCACCCCGGATCCCACCCTGGAACAAAGCCCAAGGTCGGGAACCGCCTAAGCGAGAACGAGGCAACACCCCACCCCACGGAAACCGCAGCCCCCAAACCCACAGCAGCCATCTGCCCCCCGTGTCAGACTCCCGCTCCCCACCACCACCACCCGCCCCCCAACGAACCGCAGGACCCCAGGCACCACGAGTCCCAGAGCAGGGCCCCAAGACCATGGCATAGCTGGCGAGGCAGTCCACCCCAGGCCCCAGACCCCACAGCCATCCAGGGCCCAACCTCACATGCCACACTCACCCTACCTACCAACCGCACCATAATTGTTATGGTTAACTCCCTTGTTGTGTGCGACCCCCTAAGTGAGCAAAGATAGTGTTGCATTAAAAGCAGGTGGCAGACTGCCGTGGGAGGCTGCGGTACACTGCTGCACCACAGCCTGCCCTACAAACCCACCACCGCCTGTGACCCCGACTCTGAAAAGTGAGTGTGTTTACCAATTGTGTTGAAATATAGTGTGTGCATTAAAATGGCAGGGAAGGAGTGGCGGATGGAGATCAATCCATACCCAACACCTGGCCGCAGAACTATATGATCCCTGTACTGTGCTACTTAAACCCCAGTATGATGTGCGTGCGTGTACTGTGCTGGTGAAGTGCATTAAAAGGGTGTGACATGTGAGGCCCAACCCCAAGCGGCCGGCGGAAGGAGAGGCACGGTGCAGGGAGCGGGCCACACACACCGGCCCCACCGGGCACCGCGGCCCAACCCGCGGAGGCACCAGGGAGACCACGAGACGGAGGGGAGGCGGGCAGCCTTATGTTAATGAGACCCAGACTAAGGACCTCAGTGGGGTTGACAGTTGAAATGTTTTGATTTAGGGGTGGTTCCAGAGTAGCATATACGTATAAGATGCGTAGAAGTAGGTTTAGGTTTGAGACATTCCACATGCATTGTAGGTAGCAGACATGAAATCATAGCTATTGCTGGAACAACCCCTGGGCCATCTTCAATTTCAGCATCATCCAGTGTAGTAATGGGTATTACGTTTGCAAAGCATATCCCTCTGTGATTTTTATGGGCACGTCTACGGAAGTAGGCCACAGTCTCAACTTCTTGAATTTCCCTCCCTGGCAGACAAACTGCACTATCACCATAGTGGATTTTCTGCACTAATTTCCCCGCTAAGGTAATGGATTCCACTTCCACATTTGTCATAAGCCTTGCAGGGTCTCTAATCACCTGCTCCGTGGCCTGCTGTAAATTCCTGATGTTACCCTCCCCGTAGAGCTCTATCTATGTGCGCAGACAAGATGGCGGCACCTTCCCCAATAGGGTGGAGGCTGTCTGGCATCAGCAAGCCAGAAAGAAGGCCAGTTATCAATAAAGCTAAAGCCTTGCTTTCTACAGACAGCGGGACCGCACCGCAGTGCTGTGGGGCTGTGGAGTTCGATCACGCGCAGCCCTGTGGGGCTGTGGCGTTCGATCGCGTGCAGCCCCGCAGGGCTGTGGAGTTCGAGGAGTGCAGAGGCTCCGTTATATATGGGAAGGAAATGTCCACCCAGAGGGGACATGCTGACAGACAGTGAGGGAGAGGGAAAGGCGAATGCCAGATTTGTCACATATCACACATGACGCATATTGCAGGGGTGGTGGCCAAGTGGTTAATGCGCTTGGTTTCAGTTCAGAAGGTTCCGGGTTCAAATCCCACCCCTGCCACATTTCTCGATGTAATGTAGAGTTGCGTCAGGAAGGGCATCCGGCGTAAAACTTGTGCCAATTCAACATGCAGATCCACCTTGGATTTGCTGTGGCGACCCCAAGCAGCCGAAGGGACTTACTTACACATGACGCATATTGTGGGCTGTTGGACAACAGAGATTGGACAGGTGTGGGGCATCGACACGTTACATGTCACATCACGGACTGCTTGTTATAACAGGTTGGTACACTGGTGATGACTTCTGCACACGGAAGTGATTTGATGACCGTGATAAACTGATCTCTCATGCACCACAGTGATGTGGACATTGGGGGGGCTGCAATGCATGATTATAGTCCATACTTGGATGACATTTGGGGTCCAGTAGAGTGACATGGTAGGTCTTGGAGGAAGGGCAGATGACAGCACTGCTTTCTGCCTCCTCTCCCTGTGTTTGCCTCCCAGACTTTCAGATTTCAGGTGGCAGTTGGAGCGCACATGTATGGCATTAGAACACAGCTGTCCGAATGTCTTTCTCTCCTGACTGCGCCTCGAAGTTTGGCCTTTTTTCCCCCCATTCTGGCTGATTCAGCTTGATTCCTGCTCATTCGTGCTAAGTGTAATCCAACCACTGAGATCAAGATGCTTCCAGGTCTGAAATGGGCCTGAAAACACTACAGTTTAGTACAAAAATAAATAAATTCGAAGGTCTGTGGTCAGGCAGGAAAGGAGCACTTGAAGTGGTGCACACTTTGCTTGGGCCTTAACTACTTCCACCCCACCAAGTAAAATCTTGAGGGGAGATACTGTCCTGGTTCAAAAGCCCTGCATTCTCAAAAATTACAGGAAATACCACTTGGCTGGTAGATCAGCTGACTAGATGTTGTGGAGTTCTGTGTATTGTAATGAAAACAGTATGAGATTAGGCAATTTAAGATACAATTTAAGTTTTCTTGTATATGATTAAAGCGTTATTTGGAAGAAAAACTATGGACTGACCAATTTTACCTTTTTTCCAACAGGTGGGACATTGTGCCGTTGGTAAGTGCTGATTTTGGTAGTTTTATACAAACCCTTAACATGTTATCGTAAATGTGATGACTTGTCACCTTAACATATTGCTGTCCCTCTCTGTCATTTCTGCAGGAATCGTGAGGACTTCTGTGATCGTAACAGGGGTTCAAGTGTGTTCACGGATTTTCATGGTTTGGTTTGTAACCAACAGCATCAGACAGGTGACTAAAATGACGGGTGTTCAATCAGCTACTGTAGGTCCTAGGTTTAGAGATTGAGAAGTATGCCTGCACACTGACATTTCTATATAACTTGGAGTTTTCATCAGCGGCTCCTGTTGATGGGGTTGCAGGTGGCTTCTTGGCCAAAGGCAGCCACCGGGTCATGATCATTTGCTGCTAGTTTTATGCAATGTAGGCCTGCCAGCCAAGCTATATGCACCTCTTGGAAGTGTGCAAAATGAAAGTGAGACAAAACTAAAAGTGTTTGACAATTGCTGCATTTGAAAGATAAGATAATCCTTTATTAGTCTCATGACTAATGACGCTATAACATCATTTGTGATGCTATAGCAGCAAAGGGATTGTCACAGAACAATTGTGCAAAGTATGCTAAATAAGGCAAAAGAAAATAAGCACCAAAAAACAAGAAAGGCAAGTGTGGAATAACAACATATACAGTAAAATACATTATTTACAAACAAAACACTCAGCAGTTACAATTAATGTTTCGTAATATTGAACATGAATGTTCAAGTATTATTGCACAAGAGTGAGTCACCTATTATTGCACAAGTATGTATAGGTATTGTTGCACATGAGAGACACATATTTGTTACTTTTAATAATCTGGGTGGTCTACTGGGAACACTGTTGGTTGTAGAGTGTGACAGCAGCAGGTAGGAAGGCCCTGCAGTATCGCTTCTTCACGGACTTTGGATGGAGCAGCCTGGCACTGAAGGAGGTTTCCAGTGCAGTGAGGGTGTCACACATGGGGTGGAAGGCGTTCTCCAACAGGGGCGTTCTCAAGTCTCTTCCTCTTAGCAGTTGTGATACTGCTGCTCCAGCAGACCCCTCCATAAAAAATGGCTGATGCCACTACAGAATCAAAGAAGGTCCTCAGGAGCACCCTGCGCACTCCAAAGGACCTCAGTCGCCTCAGCAGTCCAGTTAATTGTTTAAGTGAACACCCAGATACTTGTGACAGTCCACTATCTCAATATCCATTCCCTGGATCATCACTGGTGTCAGTGGAGAGCGCCTGTACAAGTGGAGATCCTCCACCGGCTCTTTGGTTTCCCCACATTGTTCTGGAGGCGGTTCCGCTGATACCAGTCCGCAAACTCCTGGGTTACCCCTCTGTACTCACTGTCGTCCTTGTCAGTGCTGAGTCCAGTTCTTGCAGTCAGAGGACTTTTGCAGGTGACAGTTGACAGAGTTGTACATGAAATCTGTGGTGTAGAGGGTGAAGAGAAAGGGAGCCAAGACAGTTCCTTGCGGGGTCCTGTGCTGCAGATGACCATGTCAGAGACACAGTCCCATGCCTTCATGTACTGTGGTCGTTCTGTGAGGTAGTCCATGATCCACAATGAGAGTCTAGGGTCCACACGTATGATTTCCAGCTTGGGGAGATGATGGTCCAGTGGTTAAGGCGTTGGGCTTAAGATCAGGAGATCCTTGGTTCCAATACCAGCCTGACTGGAAAATCACTAAGGGCCCTTGGTCAAGGTCCTTAATCCCCTATTGCTCTTGGTGTGTCATGAGCGTCTTGTGTGGCAGCACCCTCACATCGGGGTGAATGTGAGGCATAATTTGTAAAGCGCTTTGAGTGTCTGATGCAGATGGAAAAGCGCTGTATAAATGCAGTCCTTGTATTTGTCCCTCAGAAACATGGTATTGTATTGAAAGCACTGGAGAAATAAAAAAAAATATGATTCTCACAGTGCTCCCAGGCTTTTCGAGGTGAGAGAGAGCTCTATGTTGGAAGTAGATGACATTGTCCACTCTGATGCCAGGCTTTTACACAAACTGAAGTGGATCCATCGACGATTTCACCAGGGGGTGGAGATGTCCAAGGAGCAGACTCTCCAAGGTCAGAAGCGATGTCAGTGCCACTGGCCTGAAACTGCTGAAGCCCTCAAGGCGTGGTGACCTTTTCTTCTGAACTGGTACTACATAGGAGGGTTTCCACAGCTGAGGCACTCTCCCAAGTTTCAGACTAATATTGAAGATGTGCTCCACTATCCTGCACAGCTGGTCTGCACAGGATTTGAGGAGCCTGGAGTGGATGCCATCAGGACCAGTTGTTTAATTTTAATGTAATGCCACGTTCACACCGGGCGCGCCGCGAGCGACATCAGCGACAGGTTGCCATGTAATCCCTATGGAAGGATGCGTTTTGGCGCCAAGCCGCGCAGCGCGACGCGATGGACGCGAATGAAGCGACGCAAGTGAAGCTATTTTGAGCGATTGGCGCATTTGTGGCACGATATTGCGTCACGTCGCGTTGCCCTCCTCCCCAAGTTGAAAAATCTGAACTTTTTTGTCTTGTCGCACCGCGATGACCAATCAGGGACTGAATATGTAGTGATGTGGAGATGTTTGGAGTTTGACTGAGTTGGATGTCAACATGTCCTGTCTCTGGTAGCCAGCCTGTGAGCAGGACTTATGTCCCTTTTGTCTTTTATTTCACAATTATGACCGAGTTTGGAGGAAGAGCAAGTAGCAGCCCCACAGCAGGGGAGCGGAGTTTCTTTTTTTTTTGTAATGTGCGAGCGCGAGCGAATCATCCATGATTATTTTATTTATTAACTACACAGATGTATAATAAAGCAAATGGTGACTGGTTTCTAAACACAATTTTGACAGAGTTTTTGGAGCGAGGAGCAGCCCCGCAGCAGGGGGAGCCGGAGGTTTTTTTTTTGTTTTTTTTTTATTGTTTACATGTGCGCGCGTGAATGGGACAAGAGGTCCTCAAACTGGGTCCTGCAGAGACGGAAGGACCGCTGAAAGAGGCCGTCATTCAGACACAGCTCCTGCAGCAAATAATGATACTCCCCGAATTGGGAACGTCTCATGACGTTTGTCTGCTTTCCACAACAGCTAGCTCCGTGTGATCAAGATCTGTCATGTTTACTTGACTGACAACCGGAGCCGGCGAGCAGAATGGAAGCTCCTCCTATTTGATGATGCATTGGGGCGAATTTTTGCAGTGAAAGCAGAGCGACACACTGGGCGATTGTGGCGCGTCCGTCACCACGTGACCGAAGCGAATTTGTGGCGTCTGGTCGCGCCCGGTGTGAACGCGACATAAGAGCGAATGTGTTATCTTTGAATTATCCCTGCAAAACTTTGTTGCCAGCTATCTCCGGGGTCAGAGAAGAGTTGATTACATTTTGGTGGTGCCAGTCTCTCAGATTGTTTTGTTGTCTTTAGTACTGTGAGATATGAGTTTTTCCAAACCCGCTTTATGATGTCACTAAGGTCAATAGATGTTTTGCTGGCAAACAGACTTTTGGGCATCACTGAAGGTGTGTGACTGATTAAAGATTAAGTTGATCTAGATCCAGTGCAATATCTTTTATCTATTTATTTCCTTTTATCTCTCAACACCTGGTCAGCTATTGGATTCATTCAATTTTAACCACTTATCTGGGTCAGGGTCACATGTTTTTGGATCAGTGAGTGAAAGATTGTATAACAAGCAGTTGCTATTTTAAATTGATTTTTTTTTTTTGCATTTGCTATGTATGCGTCTGCATAGATTCATGCAGGTGGCTATGCAGAAATCAGCATAATAACAAAGTAAAGAAAATGTGATCCAGTGGGGCGGGGAGAGAAAAGCTGAGTAATAATAAATATTTGATTCATGCCACAATTAAGGATAATAAACATGTTAATAACTTGTCTTATTTTTGGTTTTATCATGCACACATACTTTACGCTCCAGTTCACAGCTCAGTTCCCCCACAGTTATACACAGCAGTACTGTGAGAGCAGTCCTGGCCTGGTTTGACTGTGTTTTTCCTTCATTTCTGCCATGCCTCTCTTGCTCTAACTAAATGTAAGGTCCAGAATGAAGAAAGTGTAATCCTGTTCTTGGTTGTGTGGACGGTGACAGAGATTACCCGATATTCCTACTACACATTCAACCTGCTCCACCACCTGCCGTACTTCATCAAATGGGCCAGGTGTTGTTGCTAATGCACAAGGCGTGGATGAGCATGAATTGTGTTGGCTGTTGTATCCGAGTGCGGTGTCTGCTTTTTGTTAATTCATTTTTGGTGTGATTCCCTCTCAGGCCTAGACATGCTTTAGGTCAGTCAATAATATAAAGATGTGTATTAATTTTCAGAGAGCAAATTCTTGTGTGTCTACTTGTTTGCTTTCTCAAACTACTAACATTGCACCTTGATATTGTTAATGACAGCCACAGACCAGTAGATGAATTTATTATTTTAAAATTATGATATTTACCAAAGATTTAGTAAACACACACACACTTTTATTGTTCAGCTGGTGAGTCTCTTCAGTTGTAAACTATCATTTTAATTTGTGCCAAGAAGTTTGTTTTTGGCCAAATGTAAGAACTAGAAGAGACAGACAATTGTGAAAGGTGTACATGCTTTGAGCACAAGTATTTTGAGGAAATGCATAAACTGGTTGTGTTACTTGGCAAGTGTAGCATCTATCCTTTACGTGGATCGGGGAGCACCCAATTTTCAAGTCTTTCATCCTTAAGACACTTTCATTGTTCAAGAATAACCAGTACTCCTATATTGTAATATTAAGCTCCTTGGCATTGTTTTTGTTTTGAATTAATGCACAGCCACCTTTTAGAACAAAAGTGGTGCTTTGGGACTCAGGACTCTGAACTTTGGCATAGTATATGCACTTTGATAATTATGAAGGATTGTCTACATTCTTCAGTTGGAGAGCTGACAGCTATGGAAATGTTTTATCATCTCCACCTGGCTTCCAGATCACTTCCTCGCCTGTTCCTTGCCTCTTTCTTTTGCCTCCTTCTCCATTCTGAAGGATACATTTACTCACCGTTTTCATCATGGCTTAATTGCTGACATCAGTCGTCATGACTGTTTTCATGGAATTCCTGCGCACAGTCTCCTTTGGGATCATCTGTACTTTCCATCCTTTGTCCCTGCACTCTTGGATTTAAAGTTGAGAACTTCTCCATGATCTTCTTCACATTACTATAATCACTATAACATTTTATTTCGCTGTCTTAAGTGGACTGCAGTATGTGTAACCTACACAAACTGAAGCAAACTGAATTTCATCTTCTCAATTACGGTTGGTTTCATCCCCTTCCTAACAAATATGGTTTACTTACTACATTTGTCCCTGCTGATGCCTTCTACTGTTCCCGCTCCAGTGGGTAGCTGAAGAGTGACAGTGCTTGCTCACCTATGATGTGACAGTCTGTTTGTACATGGCTTTGCGTCAGTCGCTCAACTGAAATTGTCGTTGACAAGAACATCAGCTGTACACACCCATTGATTGCTATCCAACACACATGCGGGCATTTCACAGGTCACAGAGGGTTATGACAGTCCTGTCAGCAGAGTGGTAAATTCTGTCATATCTGTGTTAAATGTCTTGTAGAGGCCCATTTTATTCTGTCCTGTTGTTATGATTTTTTTTGTTTTGTTTTTACCTTTTTCATTGAATAGCACAACTCCTCCTGTCCCAACCCTTCATGTCTGTCTTTAACTACAGCGGAGATGCCAGGCCCCCGGGGAGAGTCTCATGTTCAGCTGCTTCTGTTTGTAAGACTCCCTCTCTTTTGGTCATGGAATGTTTACCCATCAAGTCTTTCACATCCGCGAAGACATTTCTGTGAGCCTCTTCTGCATTCTGGACTAAATACAGGATCACTGTCAGTCTGAGTCATGGTGTTTACTGTCTGAGAAAAATTGTTCTCATCCAACAAGTCCTGCCTGCTCACATTAGCACAGTGACTTGTATTTGTGGTGGTTAAACAGTCGTACCAAGGAGACCTGAGTGGTGTACTAAGAAGTGATTTTAATAGGTTAGTGCTGTATGCTGAGGCTAAAGCAGCGATTTTAAGGGATATACTGTAAATGTGGCTGTCTTAATCTGGCTAGATGACTGAACCAGGTTATGTTTGTGGCATAAATTACCAGAGTTTCAGAAGAAATGTCTTATTGTGTCCTGTGATGCAACATGTCATCTCTGTTTTGCAGATGCATCAATATCGCATGCCTGTTACAACTGATTTATTTGGAACAAATGCAGCATCTCTTTTCAAAATTGTGTAGTTTCTCCTGAACAGGTGCGATTTTCATGGCAGTCTCTTCACAGGCCTTTTTGATATCATAATTTATAATCAAATATTAGGATAGTTTCCTTCTTAATAAAATTATTCTTTTTATGACTTGCATTTTTTTATGTTTAATATAAAAACAAAACACCAAAACATACAAAATGCATTCTTCCCCAACAGAGAAACCCCCTCCCTGCCCCCACCTGCAACAAAGAAGGGTCATCTTATCTAGAAAAAAAAAAAAAACACGGGGTTGCTATGTGTCTCTTAATCGAACCTGTAAAGAAATTCACCAAAATAGGTCCATCGTGTCACAACAAATAACACCTGTAAAGGAAAGTAACATCAACAAACATGAAAAAGCAAATAAACAAAACAGGACAAGGAATAATAAATTATAATCCCATAAACATCATATCTCCATCATATTCATAGCAATTCCTGAGCATCCCCACCTTATTTTTTTTTTACTTTGTGACTGATAGAGTGTCAAGATAGACGCCCCACTTCAAAAGGTAGTTTTCTATTCTGTTTTGCATCCTCTGTGACATACTTTCATATGCAGCCATTTTGCCTAATTCAGTCATCCAGTTCTGGATGGTTGGAGGTTCACCATGTTTCTTCCAGTTCCTCAGAATAATCTGTCGTCCAGTCATGCTTCCAGGATTTTAGTGGCTGATGGAAAGCAGACAGCACTTTACAGTCTCCTAATGTATATAGCTTAGGACAAAGCCCAAAATATCCTTTTAGGACTTTAACAATGTAACCGTGAATTTTTATCCATTATTGATTAATCTTAGGACCTGAGCAATAGAATATATGTACCATCATACCTTCTTCCACACCACACTTCCAGAAATTATTTGAATCTTTTAAACCAACTCTGAAGAGCCTACTTGGGGTCCAATAAAATTGGTGATGAATCTTAAATTGAATAAGCCTAACCTTTAAGTCCCAAAACATTGTTCAGGAATTTCCACAAACCTTATCCCATTCCTGTTATATATTACCCTATGTCTCCTTCCCAGGAAAGTCTTAAGACCAAGATTCCTATCTCCCCCTCATATTCCATCAGCATGCTATAATACTTATATGCTTCATGACCTTTACCCCGTACTTAGAGGATTTTATCTAGCTTATCTGCTGGTTTTGGGGATGTAAACTTGACTCATAAATCCACTGTAGTACCTGGTGCAGTTAAAGATATCTCCAGAATTAGTTTGCAATCTTGTTTAAGGTCATCAGATGTTTTAAATCTAATCTTACTGTATACATTTTCTAGTACAATAATGCCTCTTTCTACCCAGTCCTTCCAAATGAATACAGTTGTATGTAAAATTTTGGGCACCCCTGATGACTTCCAAGATTTTCCTTTATAGATCAATGGTTGTCTGGATCAGCAATTTCAGTTAAATATATCATATAGCAGACAAACACAGTGATATTTGAGAAGTGAAATGAAGTTTATAGGATTTACAGAAAGTGTGCAATAATTATTTAATCAAAATTAGGCAGGTGCATAAATTTGGCCACCCCAACAGAAAAAATACATCAGTATTTAGTAGATCCTCCTTTTGCAGAAATAACAGCCTGTAAACACTTCCTATAGCTTCCAGTGAGAGTCTGGATTGTGGTTGAAGGTATTTTGGACCATTCTTCTTTATAAAACATCTCAGGTTTGTTGGTTTCCGAGCATGAACAGCCCGCTTAAAATCACACCACAGATTTTCAATAATATTCAGGTTTGGGGACTGAGATGGCCATTCCAGAACATTGTACTTGTTCAACTGCATTAATGCCTTAGCAGATTTTGAGCAGTGTATAGGGTCGATGTCTTGTTGAAAGATCCGGCCCCGGCGCAACTTCAACTTTGTCACTGATTCATGAACATTGTTCTCAAGAATCTGCTGATTATTGACTGGAATCCATGTGACCCTCAAATTTAACCATATTCCCAGTACCTACACTGGCCACACAGCATGATGAAACTACCTCCAAATTTTACTGTAGGTAGCAAGTGTTTTTCTTGGAATGCTGTGTTCTTTTTCAGCCATACATACCGCCCCTTGTTATGTCCAAATAATTCAGTTTTAGTTTCATCAGCCCACAGCACCTAATTATGAAGCTGGCTTGTCCGAATGCGCTTTAGCATACCTCAAGCCACTCTGTTTGTGGCGTGTATGCAGAAAAGGCTTCCTCTGCTTTACAGCATCATACAGCATCTCTTTGTGCAAAGTGCGCAGTATAGTTGAATGATGCACAGAGACACTATCTGCAGCAAGATCATGTTGTAGGTCTTTGGAGCAGGTCTGTGGGTTGACTGACTGTTCTCACCATCCTTCACTTCAGCTTATCTGAGATTTTTCTTGGCCTTCCATTTCGGGCCTTAACTAGTACTGTGCCTGTGGTCTTCCATTTCCTCACTATGTTCCTCACAATGGAAACTGACAGCTGAAATCTCTGAGATAGCTTTTTGTATCCTTCCCCTAAACCATGATGTTGAACAATCTTTGTTTTCAGGTCATTTGAGAGGTGTTTAGAGGCTCCTATGTTGCCACTCATTAGAAGAGAAAGAGGGGAAACATTTGCAAATGGCCACCTTAAATACCCTTTCTCATTATTGGATTCACCTGTGTAAGGAGGGTCAATGAGCTTACCAAACCAGTTTTGTGTTCCAATATTTAGTGCTAAATGTATTCAAATCAAAAATATGACAAGGGTGCCCAAATTTATGCATCTGCTTAATTTTGTTTAAATAATTATTGCTCACTTTCTGTAAATGCTGTAAACTTTATTTCACTTCTCAAATATCAGTGTGTTTATCTGCTATATTTAACTGAATTTTCTGATCCAGATAACCAATGATTTATAAAGGAAAATCATGGAAATTATCAGGGGTGCCCAAACTTTTGCATACAACTGTATTTTTTTTTAATTACTATTAATGTTTAATTTAGAATTTAGTCATGTAGTGCCATTGTTTAAATGAGGGTCAAAATCCATCAGCCTGAGATCCCTCTCCATACTCCTTTAAGGTGAAATATGATTGGATAGGTCCTGTTATGTATAGATAGTACAGCGGAGAACGGGGACGGGAGCTGGCACAGAATACTCTATACCGTGCCATTGGGGGGGTTCTTTCTGGAGGTAAACCCCAGTGTGCCAAGTGCCTTAGAGTAAATGCATAGTAATAATATAATAAATTTGGAAGTCCTAATCCTCTGTTGTTGACTGGTCCTTGTAGTTCTTTCATATTCATATGTGCTCATTTCTCATTCCACAGAAATCCTATAAATATATTGTTAAAACATTTGAAGTAACTGTCTGAGATATTTAATGGCCGAGAGCGAAACAGATAATTAATTCTCCTGGGGATGCAGTTAATTTTAATAACATTAACTATTCCCCATAAAGACAGATGCAGTGACGACCAAAATTTCACATCAATATACAGTCCCTGTATCAAGGGGTCAAAATTAGGGAATAAACCTGTTGTGTCTGATTTGTGGTCAGTGCTGGATTTTACGGCCGCAAATTGAGTTTTACCAGCTCTGCTAACGCGTCGCCAGTAAAATGGATATTTGTGACCTTAATCCAACATTAACATCCGCAAATCATCAGACACACGGGGGTTATTCCCATTCTAATCCAGTTCCATCATTTGCACGGATTATTTTTCTGTAAGTAATTCGCTCGGCAAAGTTTACCGTAGCAACAGTGTTGTTTCTCCCGCTCTCAGCTGACAGCGCTGTTATTGACATCTGCACAGCAGCGCGGTCAGGGCACGGAGTAATACATCAAATGTGAAACAGTTGAATATTTTGCCACAGTCAACGCAGTATTTTATGGTCTGAAATCAAGGGATGCACCGATGCCGATACCAGTGTCTGGTATCGGCCCGGTCCCGTATGCATTTACTTGTACTTGTTATTATAAAACTGCTCCAATACTGGACACCCGATCCCCCTTTACAGCAGCGTGATGTCAACCTCTCAAATGTGTTTGTATTGTTGGTTGATCGCGGCAGCCTGTGGGCAGGCAGAGGTCGCAGCTTTACAAGGTTAATCAAGTGATTCTAGATGTGAATTTACTCATTTGCTTTGCTCGTTCGGAGTTGGCTGGCAGTTTAGCGAAGCGCTGGTCAGTAGTCAGCAGATACCGCTGCTCCCCTCTTTTAGCTCCAGGTGATGACGTAGCATGTGGGCTTGCGGATTTGAAATGTTTCCAAAGTACTTGACTTTCATTTTGCAGATTTTGCACACTGCATAATTCATGTCAAGCTCCTTCTTACGCAGCAAATAATAAAATCCAAAATGCGCCCAAACATTTGCCTTCAGCAAAGATGGTGCTGGCTGAATTAGCTCTTCGTCCGCCATGCTAAGCTGTAGCTCACGAATGTTTGAAGCATGCCAGACCCTCCCTTCGCGGGGACGCTGTAGTGCGGAAGCCGTTGCCTGACAAACAGTACACGCAGCGAGTAAGCAAGAAAATGTTTTAAAAAATGCTTTTTAAAAATTGATTCTTGGACATTTTGGTTCGATTCAGCATCGTAATAAATAAGAATCGCGTGTATAAGAATCGGACGTGTATCGATTTTTTCCACCCCTAATAAACAATGTAGATTATAAATTGTAAGTTTTACTGTTACAGTACTGTCCACATATAAATATGAGGTCAAGAAAGATGTCTATTTTATTTTTTTATAAAACAAGTTTATTGAAGTCAAGAAAGGGTGACTATAAAGTCTGTATTGGCAAAACTGGTCATCCTTTTCATGTTGAGGTTGCACGGGGTGTTGTCTGCAGCTGCTGAAAGTAACTAATAAAGTAACTAGTAATCTAACTTAGTTCCTTTTAAAATTGAGTAATCAGTTAAGTAACTTTTTCAAGTAGTAATCAGTAATTGGATTACTTTTTCAAAGTAACTGTGGCAACACTGGTGCTTACAGACATAAGTAAAGTTAGTGATGGACAGTTTCAGTTTAGTTATTGGTGTTGTATATTTTGTAGTGCTGAAGTTCACAGGTTACATTTCGTTGAGTTGTCTGCCAGTGTCATGTTTGTTAAGAATAGGGTTGGTATTGAGAACCGGTTCTTTTCGAGTATCATTAAGAAATTATTCGATCCACCAATATCAATAGCCTTTTTGCTTAAAGATTCCCTTATCTGTCCTTCAGAGCAGCCACTGTTTTTGAGGGTGTTTCTCAGGAAAATGATCATTCCTCTATGTTGAATACAGACGCTGCAGCAGCTCTGTAATCAACCTTTTCTGCAGCTCGAGACCACTTTGAAGCGTGAACTAATGAAGCAATGCTTCAATCCACTAGCTCGTTGGTTCTTTGATTCGCTGCTCTTCAGAAACGGCAAGTCCGCATCTTAACCCCTCTCAAAGCCATTAAAGTATTGTGAGTCACTTTTGTGTGGATTATAGTCACTAACTGGGATTCATGTGTTGTTGCAGTCAAGAAACGAGAATCGTCCTCCGTTCCGTTGGCACAGCTCCAAACTCTGTGCTGCTCTCTGCCGAGACAGTCTGGTCAGAATTAATAACTTCAAAATGAATTGCCGCTTTAAATAAAATGACACCTCTTACAAACGTAATACAGACAAGAAACTACAATCGACAAACTTTTTCCTCCCAAAATGAGACGTCCTGCATTCTTTATAAATTACATCCTGACATGCAGCGTAGCCAGCTAGCTGCAAGAGCTCAGCTCAGATGTATGGAGTAACATTCATGTCAATAATGTCTGAAAGGAAATTTCAATAAAATTTCAATTTAATCGGCTTATAAAGCGCCAAATAACAACAAAAGCCGTCTCAGTGTGCCTCACATAGAACAGTTCAACAATAAAAATTTAAATAAATAAAAATTTAAAAATTAAAATACATAATTAAAAACAGAAGTAAAAGAATAAAACTGATAAAAAATAAAATCTATTCATAAGAAAGAATTAAAAACAGGCTTTAACTCTTGACTTAAAAATGTCCACGGACTCCGACTGCCTCACGGTTGCAGGAAGACCGTTCCACAGAGCGGGTGCATGGTAAGAAAAAGCTCTTTGACCTGCTGACATAGAAAACCTGTAAAGCCTACTTTTAGTACACAAAAAATTCACAAGAGGTATCGATAAGGAATCGGATTGATAAGCGGAATCGATAATGGTACTGATAAAATCTTATTGATACCCATCCGTAGTTAAGAAACAGTTAATGTTAAAGGATAATTTGTTGTAGTCAAAAAGCGAAGTTACATGATTTTAGTGAAATGTGGAGTTGCGTCAGGAAGGGCATCCGGCGTAAAACCTGTGCCATTTCAACATGAAGATCCACCTTGGATTTGCTGTGACGACCCCGAGTGCAAACAAGGGAGCAGCCGAAGGGACTTACTTACGTTTGTAAACTAAAACAAAGCTAATGATACTGGTAGCAGTTATAGTCAAAAAGTAAGGAACAACTGATGAATAAGACATTTTGAAAGTCATCATAAGCCTGTAATGGTATCACTAATTATTCATATCGGTACTCTGTATCGACGAGTACCCAAGTGTAAGTATTCGTACTTGTACTCAGTCTGGGGAAAAAAAAAAAGTGGTATCGGTGTATCCCCACTTAAATCTCATGATTAACCAGTCAGATTTGCCGAACAAATGTAATTGGATTAGAATTCACCTTAATAATGTCCTTTGATTTAGAGGGGAAGAATACAAAGATATTTTAGCCCCTGCTTAGGCCATCTAAATCTACCATCCTGAAACACTGCAGATGGACAAAACCTTGTTAAAAGAAGAGCTTCGGATTTGTCCCAATTTACCTTTATCCCGAGATATTCGAATAGGTGCTAATTGTGATACCATATGGTCTGATACCAGTAACAATACATTGAACATCATTAATTTGGGAATAGAGCCATTATACACCGCTCCCTGAAAATGATCATCACCCCTGAATGCAGACGCCAGAGGCTTCATCACCAAGCAAAAGAGTAGGGAGCTAAGAGGTGAACCTGGCGTGTACCTTCAGGTCCACTATACAGTAGGCATATCCACTTTATAAAAATTTCTCCAAAACCAAAAATTTCTAGAGTTCTGCATAGAAATCCCCATTCTGCGCTTTCAAACGCCTTTTCAGCATCAAGCAATACAGCAGCAGTTGGCAAACTAGAATCTGAGACTGTCCACATAATGTTAATGAAATGTCTGTTGTCTGCAGAGCTGCATCCCTGAATGAAACCCACCTTATCTTTGTGCACTACAGAGGTTATTATCTCTTCCAGTGTGTTTGCAAGTTTGGACCAAATCTTTGCATTTAATGAAATAAGGGAAATTGGACTGTTCTTACAGTAGCACAGATCCTTCTCCTTATTCAGAACCACTGTTATCAAAGCTTTTGATTGAGTAGCAGGTAATTCCCCCTTTACAAATGCTTCATTATATATACTAGTAACTAGAGTAACTAATGGTGTCAGTTTAGTGGCAAGGAATTTAAAAGTACAATTTCACCATTTTGTTGAGGCAGCCATGTGTGCTACTACTTTGATTTATCCTCTGAAGTTCAGTTTTAATCTTGAAGCGTCAGCTATATTTTCTGCATGTTGTTGAAATGGCATTTCAACTTTTTTCCACAAAATTTTGATCTTGTTCTCAAATTGCATATACTGTCATCACAGTCTACTGTGGCTTGAATTCAGTTTTTGGGGGTCATCTAACAAACTCTGCAGCCCCTAGATCCAAAAAGCACAATGTTGCTTTCTTCAGTCCACAAAATGTTGCAGCATTTTTCTTTGGCCAGTCATTATGTTCTTTGGCAAATTGTAAACTCTCAACATGTCGTTTTTTTCCAACAATGGGACTTTGTGGGGGCTTGTTGCCCATAACTTGGCTTCACATAGGTGTCTTCTAATTGTTACAGTACTCACAGGTAACTTTAGACCTCCTTTGGTCACCTGGAGCTGAGCCTTCACACAGAGTGCGAATTTGGTCTATTTGCGCATAAAATGCGCATGCAGCAGGAATCGTATGCAAAACGTGTAGAATCGTAGTTGCTTCTAATGCCTCGTACACCTGTTGCTACAACTATTTGCGCACACTAGCTGACAGTCAAAGACAGAGTGTGCGCTGTACGAGCCCATTGAACCCTCTTGCGGCAGGTGTCGGCCAAATTCCAGGTGACACGCACAAACATCTAACACCGCTCGCATGACACTTAGAAAATGTGTGGCCATTCGTACTGTCATCACGAAAGTCTGCAGACAATCGCTGTTGTGCTGGCAGTGAAATTTGTCTAAGTGCCCCACGAGTGTGGATTTGGTGTGTGCACTGAACTGCCAGGAGGTGTGGCCACCATCAGAAGCGGCTGTGGAGATCTGTCATTCTGGACATCCCAGCTAGACAACACATACTGTGTTTTGACAGATATGGACTAACAACTGCCCACTGTGACGCGTGTGTCTGCTTGCTGTCATCACGTGGACATAAATAAAAACATATTGCTGTGGCGACTGGCTCCAGTGAGCGCGCGTGCACGCTGCAGCCAGTTGACAGGCTGCCCCCAGGTTGAAACGGACTGTCAGATCATAACACGCAGCGGGCAATCTGACTGTCACATCACCCACCATACGTGTCGGGCAGGACACGCGCCAGGTGTGGACATGATGAGACGAGTGAATTGCTTCTCATTCATGTCATTTCATGACTGTACATCTGTGACCATGGGTCATCTACAGAGGAGCAGACAGATCATTTTTGGGTGACATGTATTTTTTATTTTCACAGCAGTTGCGCGATGTGGTTACACATGGCACTGCTGATCGCACTGTGTTCCAGCGTGCATGAAACCATTGCAACATGTATTTTTAATTTTTTTTAATTTATTTTTTCTTCACAGCAGCTGCGCGCTGCTGGCACTGTGTTCCCGCATGCCCGAACTGTCGCACCGGCATCGTGCACGCCTGCCCGTCGGCGCAATGTTTTGTGGTGCGCTCATACGAGCTGTTCCGACAGGAGTTGCCCTGAGTTGTACATATTCACACTATGTGTGAATGTGCCCTTGTGTTTTCCCCTCTCCAGTTAACTTTTTAATCAAAGTACGCTGTTATTCTGAACAGTGTCTAGAACGACCCAGCTTTGCTCAGATTTTCAGAGAGAAATGCACAACAACCAGCATGTGTGCTTTTACTGCTACTAAGTCTGTTAAAAGTGGCATAAAAGCTGTTGAGACAGTCTGAGGTGTTGCCTCTGACCTCCATGTCAGAGTTTCCCCTGTAGTTAGTGACTGATTGGATTCCCTGTTGTTGACTAGGTAGAAGCCTTCAAGTTTTTGAGAAGTTTTTTAGCTGTTCTGATGCGCAACTCATAACGGGTTCATTTATATTTTTCGTTGTCTCTTGACTTGTAAGCCACATGTCTGTTCCCAATTTTCTTGCAGGCATTTGAGTTACACCATGATTTGGGAAAGCACGGACAGTTCTGGAGGGATGCAGCTGAACGTGCACCAGCTGATGTAATTGCTAACTGTCTCTGTATATTGGCTGTGGCTTCTTTGAATACTGTCATATCTGTTAGCTCTAAACAGCTCTTCAGATTTGCCAGTGCATTGTCAGACCAGGTATTGGTGGTTCTGATTGTGACCTCGTCAGCTTTCAGCCGTTTGATGTAAGTGGGTTTCAGAAGGACTGCCAAATGATCGGATTTGCCGAAGTGGAGTTTGGGCTCTGCTTTGTATACATTCAACCTTGTAAACCTGCAAGATATTCTCCCCAAGTTCCACCAGCATGTAAACACCGCCACACGAGGGGAACACACGCTGGACAAAGTGTATACAAATATACGTGGAGCTTACAGAGCAGCCCCCCGCCTC
The DNA here is from genome assembly GCF_902500255.1 of Thalassophryne amazonica. NCBI lineage: Eukaryota > Metazoa > Chordata > Actinopteri > Batrachoidiformes > Batrachoididae > Thalassophryne > Thalassophryne amazonica. The sequence goes on from NC_047103.1 coordinate 59,935,315, forward strand.
GGCGCCTCAGACCACATCTCACTCCTCATGCTTCCTGCTTACAGTCCAGTGTTGAAAAGCAGGGACACCATCACAAAGACCATCTCTGTGTGGCCAACTGGTGCTGGGTCCATGCTTCAAGACTGTTTTGAGACCACCGACTGCCAAATGTTCAGAGCGGCTGCAACAACAGGGAGCAATGTGGACCTGGAGGAATACTCATCGACTGTGCACAGCTACATCCTGAGCTGCACAGACAATGTGACCACCTCCAAGACCATCACCATCAGGCCAAACCAGAAACCCTGGATGACCGGAAAGGTGCACTCCCTGCTGAAAATTAGTGATGCTGCATTCAGAGACAGCGATGCAACAGCACTCAGAGCAGCCAGAAGGAACCTGTTGGTGGGAATAAAAAGAGCTAAGTCCACACATGTCCTCAAGGTTCAAGGCCACCTCCGATCCAATGACCCACGGAGCATGTGGAAGGGCATCAAATGCATTACAGACTACAAAAACAATGTAGCACAGTGCCATGCAGACCCAGCGCTCCCGGACACTCTGAATGCCTTTTATGCGCGTTTTGAGGCGTCCAACACCACCACCCCCTCCTGAGTCCCTCCCTCCCCCAAAGCTCCCCCAGTCAGCAACGTCACTACAGCTGAGGTGAGGAGCGTGCTGCAGAGGATCAACCCCTGAAAGGCCCCAGGCCCTTACGGACTACCAGAGAGGGTCCTAAAAGACTGCACACCAGCTGTCTGAGGGTCTGTCAGATATATTCAACATCTCTCTGTCCCAGGCCAGAGTTCCACCGTGCTTCAAGACATCAAGGATCATCCCTGTGCCAAAGACCTCTGCACCATCCTGCCTCAACGACTACAGGCCAGTTGCACTCAACCCCATCACCACAAAGTGCTTTGAGAGGCTGGTGATGAGGCGCCTGAAGCAGACCATCGATGTGACTGTAGATGAGCACCAGTACGTGTATAGGCAAAACCGGTCCACAGCTGATGCCATCTCCACCGTGGTGCATCAGGCCCTCTACCACACAGAGAACAAGGACTCCTATGTGAGGCTGCTGTTCCTGGACTTTACTTCTGCGTTTAACACCATCATCCCACAGAAACTGGTGTCCAAGCTGGCTGAACTACGAGCCCCCTCAGCACTGTGCAACTGGGTGCTGGACTTTCTGACTGGGAGGCCACAGAGTGTCAGGATCAACACCACCTCATCCTCCACCATCATCCTGAATACTGGCTCACTCCAGGGTTGTGTGGTCAGTCCACTGCTGTACACATTGATGATCTTCGACTGCAGGGCCCAGCACGAGAATAATCTTGTTGTTAAGTTTGCAGATGACACAGCAGTGATCAGGCTCATCAGCCAAGGGGATGAGGCAGTGTACAAGCGAGAAGTGGAGAACCTGACACGGTGGTGCGGAGACAACAACCTCATCCTCAACACCCACAAGACCAAGGAGATAGTTGTTGACTTCTGCAGGTCAGCCCCCACCACCCCCTCCCCCCTTTACATCAGCAGAGCAGCGGTGGAGATCGTCTCCTCCATCAGGTACCTTGGAGTCCACCTCTCCAACACTCACATGTGTCACACCAACACCACGGTGTCATCAAGAAAGCCCATCAATGCCTCTATTTTTTGAGCAAATTGGAAAGGGCCAGACTGAACACAGATGTCCTCAGGTCCTTCTACAGCTGTGCAGTGGAGTGTGTCCTGTCCTGCTGCCTCCCTGTGTGGTATGGTGGCTGCATGGTGGCGGAGAAGAAGGCGCTGCAGCCGGTGGTGAAGTCTGCACAGAAGACCATCGGATGCAGCTTACCGCCCATTGAGGACATCTACAACTTCAGATGTAGAGACAGAGCCACCTGCATCCTGAGAGACTCCACCCACCCTGCGCACGGTCTGTTCACACCCCTTCCCTCTGGAAGGAGGCTGCGCAGCATCCAGGCAAAAACGCCCAGACTGAAAAACAGCTTCTACCCGAATGCTGTCAGACTGTTGAACAGTTCAACATCCACCACCGAACTGTGAACATTACACTAACATGCACATTGTCACTTTTCTTAATGCTGTAAAGCTGCTGCTGCTGCTGACCCTGTGTGTTGTGTATATATATTCTATGGCCACAGGGGTGCGCATATTGTACATTGCAAAAGTTTACAAAGGTTAGGTTAAATTTTCCCAGTTAACTACACCAAGACATGGAGAAACTGCATTTCATTCTGCCTGTAAGGATTGAGTGACAATAAAGTGAGTCTGAGTTTTATTTCTGATATTACAGTAGCAGTGGTCTAGTGTGTGTGTGTATTTTTTTCTCTCTGGTTGGAAAATTAACAAACTGGTGCAGTTTCTGCATGCATTTCCGGAGATTGCAATGATTAAAGTCCCCAAGAGTTATGGTCGGGAATGGGAACAGCTAATAAAACCTAGGACTGAGACTGGCTAGGTAGACCTCCTAAATGCAGGACAGCTCAGATGTGAATGGTGTTAAAAGCATAGTTTTATTAGTTACCAGAGGGAATAAGACAAAGTAAAAAGTGAAGACAGGATGAGGCAAAGGGGATCCCCTTCATAACCAGGTTGAGAACCCCAAAGGAATCCTTCGCAAACAAGGGAGTGCCTCAGGGGTGTCTTTGTCAGAACCCAGAATACAACTGAGGAGTCTCCTTACTTTGCAGCAGGTGAGAGTCAAACACAGACAGAGATAACTGGATGATTTGCTGCCTTCATAAGTGTGAGCATCAACTAAGAAATCCTTCTTCTTAAAAGGAGAGTTTCAACACAAGAAGTCTCTTCATAAAAGGTGAGATAAACACAGAGACTAGATTAAACCAACTGCTTGGAAGTGAAATCCAAAACCAAAAACAGGAGTCAGTCTTTTCTTCTCAATTAAAACAGAGTTAAACCAAAAGTCTTTTCTTCTTAATCAAAACAGGATGCCACACAATGTCTTTTCTTCTTACAGAAAACCAGATTATCCCAAAGACAGGAGTTAACTCAGCAGTTCTTTATTAACGAGTGAGTTCAACTGCGGGATGCAAAAACCACTCAATACTCACAATCCACAGGTCACAGCAGGAAACACTGAGAAAATGAAACAGTCAAGCTGCAACATGCACACATATCATGTATAAACTTACAGAAACAATGGACCCACAACTGAAGACAACCTGGGCTCACTATAAATAGCCTCACTGATTAGTTGCAAGTGCAGACCCAGACAGGTGGTGACAATTACTGACTAATGACATGTAGGGAACCTAACAGAACAGTAGAGGGAGGTAAAACCAAGACAGAGACTAAGAACTGTAGTAATATAACTTAACACCAGAGGGAGAGAGAGTGACACAGAGAAGACATAGAAGAGTGGAGAAAAGACAGAGGAGGACAAAGCAGATAACTGCAACCTGAGGACAGAGAAAGCAGACCAACCCAACTAAGACAGGACCCTATAGGCCTGGACCACAACACCAAGGATGATAAAAGCACTGTTGGGATGAGGTTTTCATGTCCATTTATCTATCATGTCGTGCAGTTTGTTCAGTGCAGTCTCCTCTCTGGCAGAGAGGGGGCATACAATGATGCAATGCAGTTCCCTGGGTAAATACAACCATCTGCACTTTAAAATTGAATATTCCACATCTTCAGAACAGAACTGTGAACTTGGCAGTCGGTGCACCAGGATTGCTTTACCATGATAGCTGGTCCCCCTCCGCAGGTTTTACCGCTCTTCATCGCATCGCGGTCAGCCCTGAACATGGTGTAACCTGCCTGTGTTATGGACTCGTCCGGTGTATTCTCACCAAGCCATGTTTCACAGAAGCCCAGGATGGAACAGTTTTGTGCACAGTGTTGTTCAGTTAAGCGTGCATGCAGGTCGTCCGATTTATTCAAGGATTCAAAAGAATTTTATTGTCATATGCACAAAGGAACATGTTCCATGCACAATGAAATGTGTTTACTGCATTTAACCCATCCTAATTTGCCAGTTAGGAGCAGAAGTCGCCTTTAGGCACCCTGGGAGCAGCTCCAGATGTATGTCCTGCCTTAGGTCAACAGCAGGGCTGAGCAAACCATGACCGGCTTCATGACGACAAATGACACACACAGACACACACATAAGCCGGCCCAGTACATGAACACATATAAAAAGCACACCCAAGGTAAGACTTGGGAAAGAAAAACCTTCATTGCTGCTGCATTGAATCATGCAGCAGCAATGCAGGAAAAAAACCCATCAGCACAATGAACAATGATCACACACAACAACAGGACAAGAGACAACGACCGAGATTTGTGAGAGTCCAGTTATCAGAACACCCGGAGGCCACCTTTAGGCGCCATCAATGGCCTTGCTCATCCGTTCTGGAGGGAGGAAGGGCCCAGCCCTGAACAGTCCACTGTCCGCAGTCAACGTCAGAGCTGGAGAAGCTGAGGGTGGGGGAAGACCAGGGGGGGTGAGGCATGAGCGTTGTTCTTCTCCAGGAGGTTTTTATCACAGCGGCCTTGAAGTGCAACTGTGTTTTGGGAAGCCGAATGAAAATCCAGATTAGCAGACGCCTGAAAGATTCCACAGTCTGAGACAAGTGGCTTCCAATACATCTGAATTAGCAGAGGAGATGTGGTCATTACTGACGATCATTGCGGTTTCCAGTGCAGCGATCCTACCAGAGATGGTTCCCAACGTGCGGTTAACACCCGCCGACTGAGCTGACACTGCCCTTCCAATCGAATCAATCATGTGGGGCAGCCTGGACGGGCCAATTATTGCCACTTCCACTTTCTTAATTTTCTGGTAAACCAGCGCTATGCCCGTTCCACACAGCAGGAACCCGGTCACCACCATGCCAAATATATACACATCTTCGACGTCCTCCACAGACAGCGTGTAAAGGCACATGACCTGCCATTTCCTCCAACTGTCCATCACATAACCCATCACGTGTGTCCCGGCAGGACAGGTCGGGTCCTCCGCTCCCGAATGTCTTGTAGAAAAAATAGTGTCAATTGCGTTCAGAGACCACTTAAACAGATCCATTTTTGCTGTTTCCAGAAGAGCAAAGCTGACAGCCTCACAGACAACACGCCACAGAAGCAGGAAAGATAAGGAGGGAGGGAGAAGAGAAAAATGTGACCGTCTCGGCCGAGAGCAAGGAGGCAAAAAATTATTATTATCCAGAGAATGAACAGAGGAGAGTTAGCCTGCCTTTGCCAACTAGGTAGCTTGGCTTTAAACTGTCTGTGTGCTGCTTGTTGAATGTAATCCCATTTTGTCAGCATGCATGCTTCTGCAGCTGGGAATCCCCACACAGTGGTGTGCGTTTGGATGATGGTGCATGCGAGTGTATTTTTATCCAGAGACTAACTCTAGGTGTTTGAGGTATCAAGAGTGTGACCCTGAGACCACACTGCTGGATTTTAAGGTATCCCTCTATTATGTGTTCCAGATACAACTTCTTCATCGTCTTGTATCCTCTGGGGGTTGTCGGTGAACTTCTGACTATTTCTGCAGCTCTGCCGTTTGTACGCAGATCTGGAATGTACTCTATGAGGCTCCCCAACAAGTATAATGTGTCATTCGACTACTACTACTGCCTCATCATTGTCATGCTGTCCTACATCCCATGTAAGGAGCATTTTCATTCCCATAATTTATGAAAGATGATCTTGATTATGAATGGCCAACCATAGAACAAACCGGAATATATTTTGACAGTTGATTGATCCTCTTTGTTTTTCCATCTCTCCAGTGTTTCCTCAGCTTTACTTCCACATGCTTCGGCAGAGGAGAAAGATGCTTCATGGGGAGGTCATAGTGGAGAAGGATGACTAGAACGGCACCTTCTTAAAAGGATGTTTGAGCCAGCCTGTTTCTGCATCACCCTCTCCCTCTTCCCCGCTTCACCCCCATCTCATCTTTAGCACCATCAGCCGCTGTATCCTTTGCTGCACTGGACCCCAAGAGCTACATTGACAAACTGTCTGAGACCTGGATGCCACCAGGCAGATTCAGATGTTACAGAGACAATCAATGACAGGAAGAATCCACAAAACCATTGGAGTAAATTAATAACATGTTTACAGTGAGGGTGTACGTTTGAGAGAGAAACGTAGTCTTTACAGTGTCTAAGCAGATTAATCCTCTGTCTTTTATTCAAGCATTTGCTTTACTGCACCTTATGGTGCTGAAGCACCACAGAAAGAAACATGCACCAAAAAATTCCAGACAGTCTGAACCTCAGCAGAATCTGAGTGAAATGAGCGCGTCAGTCATGAGTGCATACCTCTGCTAAGGACCACTAACCTGCATCTCTACCCAGATCTGACCACAACACTCATACGCTCCAACTTAAAATATGGCATTGTTTTGTTTTGTTTTGTTTTTCTTTTGAGCTTCTGTCAAGGCTTTAAAAACAAGGCAAATATTTGTTGCAGTGCACAACCTGCTACATTGTGAACAGAATTTTTTACCCCAACATACAAGAACATTCTTTTCCTTTGCATTATGTTGCCATAAATTGGAAAAAAGAGGGTATTCAACTGTAATTTTTTACAGTCTGATCAATATCGATAGTTATCGATAGGTCGATAGTTTACATATGGGCATAAATATCATGGTAATTTAGAGCTTTTAATGATTTGTTTGAACTGTTCTTTTGCCAGGGTGGAATGGTTATACAGCATCTTCTATATTATAGTAGCCAAGTGGCCTCTGTTTGTGTGCGTGTGTGTATGGCTTTGATCACGCAAAAAACGGGGAGAGCTTACATTTGCCGTTTGGTATGCTTATATATTTTGGGTCAAGGATGAACACTGCAAAAATGGAAAGTCAATAGGACAAATATTTTTGGAGAAATTAGCAATTTAAGCTAAAAGAATGGATGCTGTGCTGCAATGCTCCATGGGAGTTCGGGGTTTTGAGGTTTTAAATGTTGTTATTGTGGTTTATGTTAGTTTAACAGTTAGTGTTACTAATTTATTGTGTTTTTGTAGCTTAATTGGTTTAGTCAGTTTAGATAAGTCTTGTGTTTTTATTACCACGAGTGAGTTAAGTTTCATGTTGGTACCATGAGTGAAATGTTTAGTGGTTTTAAAACCACCTGCTAACAGCAGCTGTGCATGTAGCTAACTGCTTTCTGGACTCACACCATTCCAGCAGGGGGTGGTAAGTCATCTTTATATTAAAAGTGTGAGTGTGCTGAATGATTTTAAGTTCAATGTAAGTACATAATATATTTGTAAATACGTTAAAAATACATAGATAATACAAGAAAGTGAAGACACTTATTTCCATTGTGGTCCATTTAAAAATCAAATGACAGTTTGGTACACAGACACACAGACTCAACAATAAAAAAAACTCATAAAAAGAACAACTTAATGGTGTACCTGTGTGGCCAAAAGGGTGTAGGCAGGAGCAAAAGCTTATAAACACCCACCCCTTTTACCATACAAAATTATATATATATTTATACACACACATAACAAATACCAAAGAAACAAGCACAAACAATATAAATTACTCATCTTCAACCACTTATCCGGGATCAGGTCATGAGGGCAACAACTCCAGCAGGGGACCCCAGACTTCCGTTCCCAGGCCACATTAACTACCTCTGACTGGGGGATCCCGAGGCGTTCCCAGGCCTGTGTGGAGATAAATTCTTTCCACCTAGTCCTGGGTCTTCACCGGGGTCTCCTCTCAGATGGATGTGCCTGGAACACCTCCCTAGGGAGGTGCCCAGGGGGCATCCTTACCAGATGCCCAAACCACGTCAGCTGGCTCCTCTCAACTCAAAGAGCAGCAACTCTACTCCGAGCTCCCCACGGATGACCGAGCTTCTCACCCTATCTCTAAGGGAGACACTAGACACCCTCCTAAGGAAGCCCATTTCGGCTGCTTGTACCCGCGATGTAGTTCTTTCAGTCATGACCCAACCCTCATGACCATAGGTGAGAGTAGGAACGAAGATTGACCAGTAGATTGAGAGTTTCGCCTTTTGGCTCAGCTCCCTTTTCGTCACAACAGTAGAGCGAAAAGGGAGCTGCCCCTGCTGCACTGCTTCTCCTGCCAATCTCGTGATCCATTGTTCCCTCACTGGTGAACAAGACCCTGAGGTACTTGAACTGCTTCACTTGGGGCAAGACTGCATTCCATACCCGGAATAGGCAATCCATCGGTTTCCTGCTGAGAATCATGGCCTCAGATTTGATCCATAAACCCAGCCTTTTCACACTCAGAGGCAAACCGATCAAATGAGTTCTGGAGGTCACAGGCCGATGAGGCCAACAGGACCACATCATCTGCAAAAGCAGTGATGAGACCCTGGGCCCACCACCTGGGACCCCCCCCAGCCCCGACTATGCCTCGATATCCTTTCCATGCATATCACATACAGGATTGGTGACAAGGCGAAGGCCTGCCGGAGGCCAACCTCCACCAGAAACAAGTCCGCCTTGCTGCCAAGCACCCATACTATAAAAGTTAATAAATGAATCGATGAACTAAAATTTCTAAACGCAACCAGACAAACAGTAGTGCACATTGCACAATCCCAAAAACAATAACAGAAACTGTAAACCTAATTCTTCAGACTATAACAAGTAATTATATTGTTTTTATAGAACCTTTTAAAGCCAACTAAGGTACCAAATAATTTAATGTTATCAGGACAATTATTCCAAATGTTAAACACCTTTAACAGAAACGCACTGACTTTTTACAGTATAATATTTAATTTCTCAAATAATGATTTGTATTGTGATGTAATCAGCCAAGTCCCAGAACTTTAAAATATGTAAACAGACAAATAGTGAATTTGTTGGCTCACGATATGGTTTGTTCCTGCATTATAATATTGTCTGACCATAAAGCTTTTCTCCAGAAGGCATTTGGCTTGTCCATGTGGGCAGCTATAAATTTCAGTCCTGCTTGAAGGTGTCTATTGCTGGTGTTCCAGCAGTTTTCAGTTCATGGCAGGTCTGAGCCTTTGTGGTTCCTGGGTTGTTCCTGAACATCCTAATCGGTTTCCTGTCATCGGAATGTGACAGTTGGGTCTTCTTCCAGACCTTTGCAAAACGGTGATGCATCTCACTAACTTGTACTTACCTACAATTATTTGAACTGATGATCTTGGAATGTACAGTTGTTTAGAAATGGCTCCAAGAGACCTTCACAACTTGTGTAAATCTACAATTTTCCTCCTTAGAGCTTCACTGACTTCTTTGGACTTTACTGTTCTGAGTATTGGTCAGTCCAATGAGTGCTGTCAAACACCCTTTTTACGTTGGCAAAGAGAAATTGCCAGTCGTAGTCAGTCATGATCACTAATGACTTAATAGGCCTTTTCACTTAAAAATACATTTTAGAACCTTCAGCACCACTTATTAAAACACTCAAGTGAATGTATGTATATGTTTGAGCCTGTATGTATAATTCTGACCTTGTGTGGATTAGAGAAGATCCCAAAAAAAAGTTCAAACTTGTGCACCCAGTTCTTGTTTTTTTTATAGTCATTAATAATGTATGCCCAGCGTGAAGGTCCTGGGATCACTTCCTGTCTGGGCCTTTCTTTGTGGAGTTTGCTTGTCCTCCCCATGTTCGCATTGTTTCCCTCCCGGTGCTCCAGCTTCCTCCCACTTCCAAAGACATGCAGGTTACATGAACCGGAAACTTTAAATTGTCTGCAGGTGTGAGAGTATGACTGTGTTTTTTAAAGTCATTGATGATGTATGCTGTACAATCATTCCACCCTGGCAAAAAAACAGTTCAAAGGTATCATTAAAAGCACAAAGTTACCATGACATTATGAGTGTATGTAAACTTCCAGCCACAATTGCATTCCTGAGTTTCTGCATACCTTCAGTAAATGCTCATTTGGAAAAAAAAAAAAAAACTTTGGGATTAGAGTCATTTAAGACCAAAATCTGCTTGGTGGAAGTTTCTACTTGTCGATCATTACTGTGGTAATACTTTAGTTACTTACAGTGTTCCTTTAGGTATTGTAGAAATTTGGATCTTGCAAATCATTTCACACCAAAATGAATGATGATCAGCCATTACTGAGATGTGCTGTAGTGGCAGTTAAACTCAGGTTGGTACAGTTGCGTGGTGATTTAGCTGGGTCAGTATACAGATTGTGTGATTGAGTTTTCATTCTCAAGGGAAGCAATCTGAGTCATTGCCAAAAGTGATTTGGTTCTTCCTCATACCACAGCACCTTCCGTCAAAATTCATAAAAATTCATTTGCTTTTAAGTAACACTACTAAAAGACGGCAGCAAAAGCACAACCTCACTGTCAAATTCGATAAGTTTGTTCAACTGAAACATTTTGAGGAAACCACTTGGTTTAAACCTTTAAGTAACACCCTGTTTACACCGAGTCCAAGAGCGAGTTGCAATCGAAAAACGGCCTCTGCTCACCGTCACTCTCACTGACTCCCACTGGGGTTGCGGCTGGTCACAGTGGGGTCTCCATGGTCGGAAAAAAGATCCCTCTTGGTCACCATCGCTCCCCATCGGTCTCAAACACGTGTGTGAGTGTACTGACCTGTTTAAAACAGGTCAGTACACTCACAGAAGATCCTCGGTTCAAATCCCAGCCTGACTGGAAAATCACTAAGGGTCCTTGGGCAAGGTCTTTAATCTTTAACCTTTAACCTTGCTCCTGGTGTGTAGTGAGTGCCTTGTATGGCAGCACCCTCACATCAGGGTGATGTGAGGCATTATTTGTAAAGCGTTTTGAGCGCCTGATGCAGATGGAAAAGCGCTATATAAATGCAGTCCATTTACCATTTATTTGGATACAGCTGGAATGGCTTTTTGGCAAAGGAATGGTTACTTTGGGAGACTGGGATCAGGTGGAGTACTTGCATTGTCATGTAACATCAGCTATGATATTTTGGCGGTACAGTCCCTTTTCTCTGGGCCTGATGTAGCATGCAGGTTAGCATGCAGGTGCCTCAGTGTTGAGGACCTCAGCATTTCATGATTGATGGGTACTTGTTTTGAAGTGGGGATTGACTGGTTGTCTGCCTGGGTAGTTGCTATCCAGGACCCATGGATGTCTGTACAGGGTCTGTCTGCTTCATAAAGTTTTTGTCAGGGTAGTTACAGCCAGATGTTTTGGCTCATGCTAACCCTCTAGTGTTTGGGAATAGGAGTAATTTGGGATTTAGTCTCAAGCACTCTGTGCCATACAGGCGTAATTGGGGATCAATCCATGTATCGCTTTGTTTACAACTTTGCCACCAGAGACACAGAAGTCAACCATTACATCTTCATTCCACAAATGCTTATAACTTGTGTTCTTTTATTTATACTGTTTCATTCTAGAATAAAGCAAACCCTTCTCAAAAACCAGAAACATTATTTAATTCCCCCCCAAAAAATAAGATTAATCTTACATAAAATAGATTTATAAAGTGAAACTCTAGACTGTAAATGTGTTGATTTCCCCCCAAAACTTGACCAAGTTTATTTTGAATTGAAATCTGGTTATTATGAAGCACATTTATTTCTGTGGTATATTGCAGAATTACAGACAATTTTATTGTTAGTAAAGTTCTTATCTCGGGGGGATTATATGGCAAATATTCAGGTTGAAACGATACGTCTTGTATTGTGATGATCTTTTTTTTTTTTTTTGTATAGTGATACCATGAAAAGTCATGAAAGAATATCTCTAGCAGAAGAATTCTAAATAATTTGTAAATGGTAAATGGACTGTATTTATAAAGCGCTTTTCCATCTGCATCAGACGCTCAAAGCGCTTTACACATCAATGCCTCACATTCACTCCGATGTGAGGCTGCAGCCATGCAAGGTGCCCACTACACACCGGGAGCAACTAGGGGATTAAGGACATTGTCCAAGGGCCCTTAGTGATTTTTCTGGTCAGGCTGGGATTTGAACCGAGGACCCTCTGGTCTGAAGCCCAACGCTTAACCACTAGACCATCACCTCCCCTTTATAAATAATTTATAAAACATACATACAGAAAATGGATATCATCAAAGATTAAAATTTGTAGTTCAGAATAATTTGTTTCTTTAAACATTGACCACAGATTATTTTAGACATAATCGTAATAGGTGCGGCATGATATGTACCATGTCGTGGAGGTACTGTATCATTCCACGCCGAGCAAATATAGTGGCACAAGATCTTGCAGACGATATGAAGAAGGAACCACATGCGCAAAGTTTGAAATTCATGCTGCATTTTATGGGAACTCAGATTTTCTAGTTTACCACTATGAAAAAGTCATTTTAACAAAGCTATGATGAAAACATTTGATGCCAGATAAATTTGTTCTAACTGTAACATTAGTATTGAGAACTGATGTACCAGACCTGTGTGAGTGTCGTCTTACCTGTCCAGCAGATATCCATCAAAATTCACTGGGATAAGTAGTTTAGCAGTCCCCTTTGTGGCATTGCAGTTTTTACTTACTTGGTTCCAAATTGTAAAAATTTTTTTCCAGACATGGTGAATTTTGTGAATCCTTAATTTGGATAATAAAGAATACAATTATAGTGATGCCAAAATTAAAAAAAAAAATTGTAACAAAAAAAATCCAAAGGGATTGCAACTTTAATTGATAGAAAATTAATAATCCACACTCAGTAACATAAGTATGTCATCTTCCTGCATGTGAAACTATTCTTGAACAAGACCAAAAAAAAAAAAACCCCACACACAAATTCTTGTCTTGGTCTTATCTGATCAAATTAGAGGGTTGGCACAAAACAGGACATCTGGTTACAAAAACTTTAAATAATTTCACCACATCAAATCCACATAAACGGTATTTAAATTATGTTTCAGATTATTTTAGGAATTTGTGATGATCACAAATTACATGACTGTTACATTATTAGTTCCTAAGTTTAATGCTCTTAGTGCTTGAATTATTTGAGTTAACTAAACAAAGGTTTTAATTTTTTTGTTCTTCTTCTCAAAACATTTGAATTAAACAAATTCAGGTTTTACTTTGCTCCTTGGCAGAGGTTGGATAGTTTTTTCTAGAATAATGTTGGAGAAAGGTTGATAGTTGCTTCTACTGAGTTGTTCTCCTCGTACCCCAACAAAATCAATTATTTTTCATCACACTGATTTTAGCCGTATCAGTCAATGACTCAAAATTGCAAATATTAGTACTATTTTCAGACTTTAACAATAAAATTGACATTTAGACACAGTATGCTGCTGCTGCTGCTTTTGTGTATGTTTGTGTTACCTCGTGGTGATGTGAAAACAGTGGCTGACAGTGAGCATACTCTTATTTCTTAAAAATAATTTATTCACATGTTGAATCACTTCGAGCAAACTCAGCTCAAACTTAAACTGTGTTTCTGCTCGGCTCCTGTTTTCTTTTATGTTGCTTTGTTTACTTTGTCAAATCAATTTACAAGAGTGCATGTTAAGAAAATTGAGGTCTTCAAGATTTTTTTTCTACACCAGTGTTGGCAAGAATACAATTAGAATTGAGTCTGGAGTCACTGTTTTGTTTGTTTTGAAACAGAAACTGATGTCCATGTAGTTAGATTCCCTCCTGCTAAAGGTGCTATTGTACGATCATTTCAGTCTTCTGTGCAGCTCGAGGAGTGACTGTGATTGGAGTCGACCTGAAGTAGAAAAACAATGTGAAATGATTGACAAATGTTATGACTTATGTAATGTTTGCACATACTGCAACAAAGAGTTGTAACTGATGGTTCTCTATGAAATATTAATACGTATATGCTTAAAGTATGGTTAGGGAGGAAAGACAAAAGTGTCAAAAATCACTGGACTAGATATTTTTCCAGAACAAGAAAATGTGAAGATACATTTTGTGCAAAATAAAGTAAATTCTATAATTCTGGGGAGTGTTGTGAAAACATTCATAATCACTTTTGTGACAAATGTGTCCATTTACATCAGATTATCCCCCATCACAGAGTGGAAACGGTTCATTTCCATTTATAATCCTGTAGAATAAGCTACTGTGTGAACATACTTGGATGAAATGTTGCAGGTTTCTTCGTTGTGCACTTGAATGCGTAAATGGGTGATTCTTTAACTACGGGCACTATTGGCCTTGTAAATGTAATTTCCACCACACCATTGCCTTACAATATAAAGCGCCTTGGGGCAACTGTTTGTTGTGATTTGGCGCTGTATACAGTACATGTGTTCTGATGTCACTGTTTATCTCCATAGAAACTACCCAAACAATCTTTCATACAAACTGTTTAAAGGGACATTACAGTGTTGTGGAAATTACGGCAATAGTGTGGGACAACTACATTTTGTTTAAAAAAATCACAACAGTTGTATGACATTGAATACCCCAATTATGTTTTGATTATTTTACTGATATTTTATTCAGAGATATTTTAAAACATTAAAACGTTTCTTTACCATTCATTTTTATCATTGAAGATCAAAAGTCTGATGATGAAAAAAGGTGAAAAAGTCATCATAGACTACTAGAACAAATTTCTTAACACACTTTCATTATAAAGGTAACTATAAAAGTGTGAAATTTCCCCTTTTTTCTGTTTTTCATACAATATGATCAAAGGACATAGTAAGTGCCCGTAGTCTAAGAATCACCCAAATATGTTTATACATTTGAGAGTTGTGGCCAGAGAGTACGGCCTTCCACTGGCTTGGCAGCACAGCTAACAACTGCCACATATACTGTTGAGAGCTACAGTGTGAACCGTCGAGCTTTTACACGTCTGAATGTTAGAAACATTAAAAAAAACAGGCTTCTGTATGCAAATGTAATTGCAGCAACATGACAAACTACAGAAGCTAAAGTGATGGGTTCCAACAGTAATGTCACCCTTTAGTATTGTTTGACTTTCAGCTGCTCCAGCTTGTTCAGGGTCACCACAGCGGCTCTAGCACACACGTTTTACACTGCATGCAACTCCAGTTTTACCTGGAGAAACTGACACAGCCGCTGGTCTTCCTAAGAGGTCTCCCATCCAAGTAATAACCAGGACCCCCTCTGCTTAGTTTTTGAAATCTGAAATCATCATTTTGTATTAAAAAATACAAACAGTACGGTAAACATTTCTGATGGAGCCAGTTCTCAAAACTGAGTGTGCAAGAATGAGATGACTGAGGAAAACCACCAAGACACCCAAATAATTGAATAAGTTATAGGGGACTATGGCTGCCACTGCACATGTTTTATATTTTTCATTACCAGTTATACAGTTTCATGATGAAGTGGTATAGAGCAGTGGTGGGCACAGTTCTGATAAAAGATAATTATCGAAGATAATGTTTTCATTATCAGATTATCTTTTTAGATAACTTTAAGAACCATTATCGGACTAATTATCTTCCGATAAATTTTTGTCCAATAATTTTTAGACCATTAAAGTAGTAAACAGCTACAAACATTTTTAAAATTTAAAATCAGTTGAGTACCTACCTGTTAAAAGTTACATAGCAGATGTGTAGCTCTACCCTCTGCAAACAGAAGAGAGCTGCTTCTAGGAGAAACTGCTCTATCCTCTGCAAGCAAAGGAGAACTGGTCACAAAAAAAAAAATCATTTCTTTTAACACCATACTGATACGCTGGCAATATCACCCAAGTCATCCAGAGGCATACATTTTTAACTTATGGTTCAAATTTTAACCAAACTAATTTCGGACAAGTTATTTAGAATTACTGTCACGTCTGAAGTTTTATAAAGTGAAAATATCAGATATATGTTTTAGTTTTAATGTAATGCGCTAATTTTTAAGGTTTTAGTGAGCACATGCTGTGCCCAGTGTTTGTTACAAAACTTCAGAATTAGTGCATTATTCAACATTAAAAGATATATGTTATATTTTAACTTTGTACAAACGACAGAATTGACATTAATGGAGTTATTCTATCAGTATTCATTTTATTTATTCACCAAACCATAACTCAGCATTGCTTTATTTTCCAAGACCTCCCCCACCTCACGGCATCATAGATTGAGCAGAAAGGTGAGCTTCATAGCTTTCCTCAGGTTGTGTCTGTGCTGGAAGCCATGTAGTAAACAGGAGCTTCCAGCAGGGGGCAGGACGCTCAAAGACAGAAGTGCTGACTCACTGTTTGGGTCTGTTGTCCCTTTTAATGCTTCCAAAAGCAACTGTGGTGTTAAAACTCAAAATCAGTTTGTTAGTAGTTGCAAGTGTACCAGAGACAATACTGGAATTTATCGGTTATCTGTAACTTCCAATACATTTTTGGGTGTTTTATCTTTATCAAAGATAACTTTTAAGTTATCTGATTATCTGTTATCGAAGTTAATTTTTTGGTTATCTGTGCCCACCACTGGTATAGAGGAGAATTTTCCTCAAAAGAAGACTTGAACAGGAGAATTTTCCTCAAAAGAAGACTTGAACATTCAGCTACAGTTTCCCAGAAGATACATGGGAGATAAAAGCATAGATCTGATCTGTTTTCTTGTGTGAAAAGGATGAAGGATTAAGACTGGTTTTGGGAGCATTCAGGATTCTCACAGTACTGTCTCTATACACTGAAAAAATAAAGCATGAAAAATAAATGCAAAAAAGGGCAAACCAGAGTTGTAGACAGCAGACTTGAATGAATTAATTGCAACCACGTGAAATTCGTTGGGTGTGACATTGCACGTGTGGGGCAGCCTTAGGGGACCCAGGTGTTTGATTGAGAGCCATGCTGAGTGCTCCAAAACCTTACCTGTTTAGAACTTAGGCAGAACTGGATATATCTACAAAACCTGGAGAGGCAGCTGGTTTTTCACCTAATGGCAGCTACTGGCAAACTAGAGGTCAACTAACACCCATTAGTTGACTAATGTCCATCAAGTAGTCAGTCTAAGTATTGCCTGCCTCTTACTACTTGCAGTTCATAACCAAATGAAACGATGTTTCTGAATTCAAAATAAAAAGATAAAAAGGGAAACTGCCTAGTGTGAAGTCATTGACTATTTCTCGAGCTGGGGAAACTGCACAGACAAAACTAGACAGCACAATATTTCACAGCAAAACAGTGCACTTAATACAAATTTGTACTTTTAGCGGGTAGCTTTGCCTTGCTGTTACTATGAGGACCACAACAGTACTGACGGTAACAGCACTGACAAAAACTTGTAAAAACACATGTACGAGGTCTATTAGAAAAGTATCCGACCTTATTATTTTTTTCAAAAACCATATGGATTTGAAGCACGTGTGATTACATCAGACATGCTTGAACCCTCGTGGGCGACAAAACTTCAGTGTCTTACCTCAAAAAAGGCACTATCATGTACCACCACTTGATGGAGAAGGAAGGAAGGAGAGACTTGCAGCGGGCGCAGGTGTTCCGGAATAATCCATTGGAAATGATTACAGATGCCCAGGTCAGGAACACTTCTTCTCTGTTGCAGCGGACTCTTAAGTAAATAAAACTGTTGTGCACTGGAAGCATTTCTTGACAACAGCACTCACGAGGCCGCTATGACCATGAAAATAGTTGATTAACGTAAGACAGTTAATCTACAAGTTTAGCCGTTGATGTGAAACACTGATTAGACGGCCAATGTTGGGTGACTAACTGTTGATTAAGTAAGTTTAGTAGACTAAATGATGAGGCTGCTTTGTGAAACCGGTGTCGCAGACCGAATCCCCCCCCCCCCCGCCCTAAAAATTGGTCCGCCCTGTTTTCATGCGTCATTTTGGACCAGTCTCTAAACCCAAAGTGATCAAAGGGAATAATGCGATTATTAACCATCAGATGACAAGGTAAAACCTCTTAAATTGTTGTAAAGTCAATTTTAAGTAAACAAGGCCATTTTAAGCGTAAATGAGGCGATAACACTAACAAATTTTTATTTTTGTTTTGTTCCTGGGTACACAGTGTGTTTTCCTAACCTGTTATGTCTTAAATAAATAGAAAATAGTTGTTATTCCACAGAAACTTTGCTTCTGTGATCAGAACAATATTTTGAAATTTGTCTGTTTTCAAGAATATTCTCGATTCGCCTTCACTACTACTGAGTAGTCTACTAGAATATTCTTTAACTGCTAGAACTGTCCAAAACTTTCTAGTTTCCAGAATTATCTAGAAATTTCAAGAAACTTTTTGAACTTTCTAGAACGTAAAAAAAATAAAAAAAATAAAGTTTGTGCTGAATGTAGTCATTTTTCCATAGACTTTAGACATAAGCAGTTGAAATATAACACTTAGAAGCCAGGAACAAAAATTGTGTTACAATCAGTGAGTCGCTACTGACGCTTTGAAAATACGGAGCCATGGTGAATGCATCAGCAGCAGCTCATCTGGCTGTTGCGCTCTGATCGCTTCCTCCGTCTTTTATTATGAAATAATGCTGAATTTATGTGGAAATGATTGTTGTACAAAAGCTTCAGATATCTGTCGCTGAGATAGATGATGACGAGTGCAGTTTTAAGCAGAAACGAGGTGATAATCGGTGAACCACTGCTGACGCACAGAAATGATGCATGCGCAGTGAAGGCAGGGCGGACCAATTTTTAGGGGGACTGTTCGGTCGGTGACAACAGGCAGGTTTTTTCAGGCTAAGGTGCAAACGCATTCTGGTGATGCACAACAGCAACAGACCCACTCTATGGTGGACCACATCTCAGTTTTCGACTAACACACTCAGCTTGAGTGCAAGTAGACATGGGTGTAAAAATGAAACTGCATGTGGTGAAAATTACCAGTGACACTAGTACTGTAATGTGTGCTGCTTTACATCAGTTGGGAGAGAGGATGCATATTGAAAATTCCCAACTGGACAGTGTGGGACAATTTAAAGTTTTTAAGCCAAGGTGTATGTAAACTTATAAGTTAAAGACTGCAAAGTGCTGCACTTCAGTGACTCCTAACTTATAAGAAAGCAATCTTGTGGAAGATAATGGCTACACCATTGTCTTGTTTTATCTTGAGTGACATATAAATATAGGAGGAACGAACAATGATATAAAAACACCTCATGTATTTTACATTTTTATTTGTTCATCAATGTAATGCTGAGCCATTGTTCAGGATATCCAAATAAAAAAGCTTATAACAGAAGGTTTGTGAAGTCATAACACACATGTGACCGCTCAAAATGTAACAACTTCTAGTTTGATCAAATTTAGCTTGTGACTAAACCTTAACATATACTACTCCTCCTCCCAGGTCCTTTCACTGATTCCCACAAATGTGGAATGCGTATGAAGGGTAACTCCAGAATTCCCCTGAAATGGTTTGTTTTGGCAAAGGTCAAGGTCATCAGGGCCAAAAGTAAATTTTTCCCCTACTAAACTTGGCAACACATACAGCGGGTAAACTAAGTATTTAACACAGCACCATTTTTATCAGTAAATATATTTCTAAAGATGTTACTGACATGACATTTTCACCAGATGTCAGTAGCAACCAAAGTTATACATATAAAGAAACCATAAATACGTACAGGAATTAAGGTATATATAATAAAGTGAAATGACGTGGGGAAAAAGTACTGAACACATGAAGTAAGGCAGGTGCAAAAAGACATGGAAAGCCAAGACACCAGCTGAAATCTATCAATAATTAGAAAGCAATCCTGCCCCTTCTCAGTGCAGAGTTCAGTCCTTCTCAGTCTCATTATCAGTGTCACAGAAGAATCATCTCATGATAGGTAAAAGCAAGGAGCTCTCTCAAGATCTTCATAGCCTTGTTGATGCAAAACTCATGGCATTGGCTATAGAAGGATTTCTAAACTTCTGAATATCAAGTGAGCACTGTTGATGCCAAAATCCAGAATTAGAAAGATCGTTTCACCATAAACTGGTGATGACCAGGTCTTCCTTGCAAGATTTGTGACGGGTAAAAATAATTATCAGAAGAGCTGTCCAAGAGCCAAGGACCACTTGTGGAGAGCAACTGAACAATTGTTTCAAAGAAAACAAGTAACAACCACCATGGCCTGTGTGCATACTCACCACATGACTCCATTGCTGAATAAAAAGCACGTTGAAGCTCATTTAAAGTTTGCTGCACAACATTTATACACACCTGTGAAATACTAGAATATAGTCTGGTCAGATGAGACCAAAACTGAACTCTTTGTATGCCATAATACACACTATGTTGGTGGGTAAATGGCACTGCACATCACCCCCCAAAAAAAACATACTAAAAGTGAAGTTTGGAGGTGGGAAGATTGTGGTGTGGGGCTGTTTTTCAGCATACAGCACCGACAAACTTCATATAATTCAAGGAAGGATAAATGGAAAAATGTACCGAGACATTCTTAATAAAAATGTGCTGCAGGGAGATGAAATGATGGACATTTCAGCAAGACAATGATCCCAAACATACAACCAAGGAAACTCAGCTGGTTTCAGAGAATGAAAATAAAGCTGCTAGAATGGCCTAGCTAATCAGCTGATTTGAATTCAATAGAAAATCTATGGAAAGAACTAAAGATCACAGTTCATAGAAGAGGTTCACAGAATTGTCAAGATTTGAAGATTGTTTGTGTGGAAGAATGGGCCAAAATCACACCTCAGCAATGCATATAACTAGTTTCTCTGTGCATGATGCATCTTGCAGCTGTCATTACCACCAAAGGCGTTTGTACAAAGTATAAAATAAATTCCAGCAAGTGTGTTTAATACTTTTCCCTGTATCATTCCATTTTATCACTTATAACTTAATTACTGCACTTATTTGTTTTGGTTTTGTTGTATGTGTGGACTACTTGGGTTGTTACTGACATGGGGAAAATTTCACATCAATAGCACCTTTAGAAATATATTTACTTAGTAAAATTGTAACATGTTCAATACTTATTTTACAGGCATTAAAGCAAAGAAAAAAAAAAAATCTTATGAGAATTTTTTTCACAGCCAAATCATAAGCTGTTCACCATCTACCTTTTTATAGAAACCCTTTAGCAATCGTGTCCTCGAAGTTTAAGGTAAAACAACCATTGCTGCTCTTTTCTAATACAGTATCCTAATATAGAAAAACTTTAACGTACACATTATTTAAATGCTGCAGCACAAACACATTTTAAGGGGACAGCTTTTACTTCATTCAATACCAATTAAAATCTCAGGCCTGTAGCCAGGATCTGAAATGAGGGGTTCTTTTTGGTGAAAGTGGACCTTTGCTGGCTGGGGGCCTTGAGCGGCCCCCAGAAATCCAGGGATGTATTCTGGAGGGTTTTTTGATGACTATTTTCTCACCCTAATCTCCCCAATGTAGTTGTACAGCATAATGTGTGTTGCATATGTATTTTCTTTTGCACATTTTCACCTTTTCTTTGCCTTTAACTAAAAATGATATCAGAACCTGCACGTTTGTTTGATAAGATTACTAACCACAAGAGCCGTAATCACTGTCATATTTTTTGCTTCCTTCATCTTAACTGTCCTGATTTTAAAGCTAGAATCCCGAACACACTCAGTTATGCTGAACTTATTGATTACATTACATTTAAGATACTGGTTCACATCCCACTTAATTATGAAGAAAAGTTAAATTAACTAATCTTTTATTTATATGGCTCATCAAATAAACTTAGTCCAGAACTACAGTAAAACGTAGGCCCAAAGTAATACTGATTTAAACAATTTAGTTGTTAAACTTATTATTATAAGTAGTGGTAGTATGAAAAAATGTCTTCAAAAGTGGACCTGTAATCAAGGGGTGTTGTGAAGGGCATGTTCCCCTTACAGCACCCACTTTCCATCTGGCTTTGCCCCTGGTTTGCAGTCTGTGAGCAGGAACAATCAAGAATTTGTGTACGTATGTGGCAGCGTGATGTGATTGAGAGGTAAGAAGGTTTTATCAGTGCATTTACATCATGCTGTCCTCAGAAGGAGATTTTAGGCATATTTTGGAAAAAAAAAAAAAACGTTAGTATTCATTGTTATGCGTCACGGATCTGCAACTCTGTTTTTGGTTTAACCACAGCAAGGACACTCAGAGCAGACTTTGAAAGAATAGAAAAGTTTAAAAATATGTTTGTAAAACTCTGTTCTTTGGTTGCTGTGTCGGTACTGTGCTGAGACACTCAAACACACCGGTTCCCCATCTCCCAATCCCCCTTCTCCTCCTCCTGCCGAGAGGACACAGAGGAACAGACACAGGGACTCCTTGCCAACAGACACGTTATTCTAAAAATCAATTCTTGAGCGTTTTGAATTCAGTAAATTTCATATCTTGCATCCAGCCTTGATTTTGTCAGGACATCATTGCGAACGCTGCCTTTTGGAAGCCCAATTGACAGAAATCCATCGTAGCAATGGAAAACTTTAATCCCTGTATTTTACCTGCTGTATGTAGGTGTGTACTTGAACTGCCCAGGCGAGATCAAATTTATGAAGGTCCCATCACTGAGTTCAAGATTGTGGAGGTCAAAATCAAAATTTTGTTTTTCATTCTGATATGCACCAAATGTGGCACACAAGTGGATTCTGAAATTGCTCAGGCAAGTTCAAAATTAGCAATGGTCAGTCATTGGAGTCAAAGGTCAATTTTTTTTTTTTTTCCACTGACATGCACCAAACCTGGCACACTTATGGAGGTGGGTTCTGGAATTGCTCAGTAAGAGCAGGTTTGCCAAAGGTCAGACTTTATGACCAAGGTCATGTCTGCCTATCGCTTCAGGGTCAGTGGATTGAAAGAATTAATTTTGTTAAAAGGTTAAGGAATTTGATTTTCAAGCCCATTTGTACTAATTGTGGCACACACTTTGGTTGACCTTGCCAGGGTAACACTGGAATCCAACTGAAGTCAGTTATTTGGGTGAAGGCCAAGGTCACTGGGGGCAAATGTTAGGTTACTGTCTTCATGCCTGTGAGTATCACTACCTAGTCATGTCAAATAAAAGGGAATGTCACTTTTCCTGGTTCTCCCTGGCAGTAAATTATATTTAATAGCAAGTGCAAAGCAATGACCAATGTTGTAACAGTACAGATCACAACTTACTTTCATTATTTTGGCTATAGTGTTACATCTTTAGTGGAAACCTTGAGATTTATAGGTTGCTTAATCCTCCATCACATATACCACCCAGTGGATTTGAAGAAAATTCTTTGTGGGCATTTTTTATTTTATTTTTTGAGCATAACTAGAAAATATTTACCTGAGTGCAGAAAATAGCAGATTCAATGTTCGTATGTACGATTCAGATGCGCAGTCATAAGGAGACTAACTTGCACTAACTTCATAATCAGAAAATACCATACTGAGCTGATTTAAAATAAAAAAATAAGATTGTGACATTTTCTGTATTTTACAGAACACTTCAGTTATTCCATCTCTAAGCACCAATGCCACACAGACATTTAGAAAGTTAAGAGGTCCTCCAAGGTAGCACATCAGCGACACCGTTTTTGCGCATCATTTTGCAACTTCTATTAGTTTAAGACAACAGCATTGTGAAAAACATGATGAGAAGTTCACTTGGTTTCATAAAATTTTCCTACAAAAACTTGCATAATGAAATATACATTCATATATTCAGTTGCACATGGAATATAGTTATATAAAATGTTTACAAATAACTATAAAAATATATATAAAATCAATGATTTGGTAATTTAAAGAAGACCCCACTGACTCTGCTCATCCTTTGATTGCTCTGCTGTATTGCACTTCTGGTGGTTTTGGACTTGGTTCACTTTGGAGGAGAACAGCATCTAGTCAGCATCGGACTCACGATTGCTGATGTGGCCCTCAGTTCGGGCTCATTTTGTCTCTTTGCACTCTCCGTACCGACCGTCCATGTGCCGTGTCAGTGCACCAGTGCCACATGGGTGAAGTCTATAGCTGCTCGCTGCACCCTAATCTTGGAGATGTCACTATAATCCAGGGGATTCTGCTGCAAAAAGAAGACACAAGGTGACATAAACAAGCCTGTGAGCTTTAAACCTTAATCAAGACAGGAGGAAAAAAACAAACAAAAAACTGAGACACGCACAGCTTTCTGTTTCCTTCTCACAGATGTAACTTATGAGGTCTTCACAGAAGAAATCATTCCATAATCCTTCATGGATGAGCCCTGCACAGTCTTCTCCAATTTGATGCCCATGGCCCCAGTTATCAGGCTGGCCAGGCTTCCAGTTTCTGCAAGTAAGCAGCAGGGGGCGATGATGCATTAGATTTACAGCATACCGCATGGTCAACACAACACGGTGTGAAAGACATCAGCATTCACAAGTCTGTTTTATTTCAGCAGACAGCTGAAAAAAAGCTGTTTAACATGAGTATCAACTGGATGTTTTGTGGTAGTTTTAACCAACTGCAAAGCCACCACTTTACACCCTTCAACCATAACACCGTGACCACTGACAGGTGAAGCGAATAATAATAATTATTATCTCGTTATAATGGTAACTGCAAGCAGGTGGGATATATTAGGCTGTACATGAAACATTTTGTCCTTGAAGTTGATGTGTTGGAAGCAGGAAAATGGAGGTGTATAAAGATTTCTGATTTTCACAAGAGCCAAACTGTGATGGTTAGCCAACTGGGCTACAGGATCTCCCAAATTGCAACTCTTGTGGGATGTTCCAATCTGTTGTGGTCAGTACCTTCTAAAAATGGTCCAATGAAGGAAAACCAGTGAACAATCCAATTGAGTGTCTGTAGGATGTACTGGGCGAACCATAACTGACTCAGACGTGCTGCTGCTCATGTCATTTCAGAGCGTCAGCAGGAATTTAATTATCCAATTATTGCCTTGTTTCTGCTTAAAGCAGCATTGTTTCTGCTTAAAAATGACTTTAGAATGATTTAAGAGGTTTGTCAATCAATGTTTAATAATCACATTATTCCCTTCGATGGCTTTGAGTGAAGAGAGTCATACTCAGAGAGTCAGACTCAGACGTGGTGCTGTTGCGCTGTGATTGGTCCCTCATCTTTTATTATGAAATAATGCTGAATTTATGTGGAAATGATTGTTGTACAAAAGCTTCAGATATCCGTCGCTGAGATAGATGATGACTGGAGTGCAGTTTTAAGCAGAAACGAGGTGATAATCAGTGAAATGCTGCTGACGCTCCGTAATGACGCATGTGCAGTGAAGGCAGGGGGGACCGATTTTTTATTTATTTATTTATTTTTTTTTTTGGGGGGGGGGGGGGGTTGTGGGGGAGTCGGCTGGCAACACCAGTATCACAACGGAGTTTTCTACAGCTGCAGTGTCTTCAAGGTATCGTCTCCAAGGTAATTATTTATAATATTCATATTGTAATGTCTTGGTAAAACAGTTGCATTTTCATTCCTCCTTCTGAGTATCCGTAAAATTATGTTTATTATACATTTAACATCTCATCATTATCGTTCAGATGAGCTGTGCCGACGCACTGGCTCGCACTGACACACAGTGTTTTCGAATAGATTGCGCATTGTTTACATGTAATTCACAACATTAATGCGTGCCAGAGATTTTGAACATTTCAAAATTTTCTTGCACGCAGCTGCACACAGTTTACAAGTTTACTCTGGCGTGCCAGATTGTGTGCCAGTGCGGCGATCAAATTTGTGCAAGTGTGAAGGTACCTTATGAGTTACTCATGAAGTACTGCACAGGGATCAACTGCTCAAATTTACACCACTCACACAAGTTCTACTTATCATTTTCATTATTCAATTTGCTGTGGAATAATAAAATGGTTAAAAATAGACTGCCCTCATAAAAGAAGAAAAACATACTCAGGAAGCAGAACCTGGGACAACTGGGAATGTTCATCAATGTAGAAGTGTTTTCTAAATGAGTACTAACGTGAAAGCAGGTTTAGTCCCATCAACCCAACGCCAAACGCTCTCCTCGTCTTTGTCAGTCAGTCCCATCCAGAAGTAACCTTTTCCAGTGGTCTCCTTCTTCAGCCATTTCTGAGGTCACACAAGGACAATAAATATAAAGCTGTGAGTGACAACTCACACAATGCAGGGTGGCGATGCTCTTTACTGCCACTACCTGGTGATATCAGGGGTTTTTAGACTTGCCTGTATAATTAGCATATACTGTTACTTACCTGCTCCTCTCTGTCACTGATGATCAGCAGTGAAGCAGAGTATGATTTACAAGTTGCCTTTGCATCATCAAAACTATGGAAGTCTTTGGAGAAAAAGTAGCATCTGTCTCTGTGATTCACCCACTCTGGCTGGCAACCTGTAAAAGGATTGATTTCATTACATTAATGACTGATGCATACCCTGCGCATCAAGTCAACATGCAGTAGATGTTTGTTATACAGTTTTTGACTATGTATGATTTCATCATATGAGTTAATTTTGAACTCAATCATACCAATGAATCACATTTTGCCGATGAATATATGTTTTAGATCATTCCTCTAGGCTTCTTGGTTGTTGAGATATAATATGTTTTTCGGAACATGTTTTCCTTGACCTTAGACCAAACTACTCCACAATCTAATCACCTCTAGATATCTGTCCAAATAATTTTCCCAGAATGTTTAAAGGAAATCTGTCCAGTCATTTTGAGTTATCTTGCCCACAGACACACAGGTATGTACACACATACAAGTGAAAACAATACCCTGCTATCACCGCTTCACAGTTCACAGGATAAATAATCAAATAGCACAATTACTAGTGCAGTTAGATTTGTAAATAAATATCAGAAATACAGCATGTCTGAAGACATTTATGCTGACAGAGGAGGTTATGATTGTTTGTAAATGTTAAAACTAATTAAACTAATTAAAACGAAATACAAAAAAAGTTGCTTATGGATTACAATGAAATTTTGTGGTGAATTGGTCCTTGGGTCAAGAAAGAATTGAGCAACTTATGGTAGTGAGCCAAATGTACCGTTACATTTTTCTTTTTATCCAGGTCTTCAGCATTTCTTTATGATCTTAACAGTCTTATGACGGTAAAAACCAGAATTCTGGTTGCCCTCCTCTGTCAGTTGGTGGCAGTAGTCATTTTTACCCCAGTAAAGGTATGAATGCAACTACTATACCTGAGGCCCACAAGGTAGGAACCACTGCCTCATCCTGCAGAGACAACGGGCCCAGTGAAATTGCTGAGGCTCGGACAGGGATTCCTGGTAATCCTGGTGGTCCCGGTGGTCCAGCAGGTCCTATTGGTCCAGGCAGTCCCCTTGGTCCCTGTTCACCAGCTGCCCCCATTGGTCCTCGATTACCTGGTGGACCCTGTGGTCCCTGAGGACCAGGCTGTCCATCTCTTCCAGGCAGACCAGCAGTTCCTGGA
Source organism: Thalassophryne amazonica (assembly GCF_902500255.1). Lineage (NCBI taxonomy): Eukaryota > Metazoa > Chordata > Actinopteri > Batrachoidiformes > Batrachoididae > Thalassophryne > Thalassophryne amazonica. Next base: position 59,962,514 of record NC_047103.1, read on the forward strand.
TCCCCTTTTGCCCCAGGAGGCCCTGCCCTGCCTCCTGACCCTCGGGATCCCTTGGCTCCAGTGCCACCACGAGAGCCTGGTTGACCTTTTAAACCTGGCAGACCTGGAGGTCCTGGAATTCCTTGCTCTCCTCTGTATCCTTGCATCCCTGGAAGACCTTTGTCCCCTTTCTCTCCCTTCTGACCATGCTGGCCTGGTGGTCCTTGAGGTCCTTTGTCCCCTCTTGGCCCCCTGGGACCAGGGGGACCTAAAATAGGAAACAAACAGTTAAACACTTAACAAATTGAAGCCCCCACCCAAAACATTATTTACTGTAACAGCATTCAGACAACTGCACACTCACATCATGCATCACTCACCCTGTAAAATGGTGAAGTTGGTTATGAGTTGGGAATGTTTAGAGTCCACCAACTTCATCTCTTCCATGACAATAGAGAGGTTGGTGACCTCCTGGTCCAAACGTGCTGCCAGTTCCTCTTGTTGAGACTTCAGACTGGATGCATCTGTCCTCACATCTGACATGCTGCTGTTGAGGTTCAACAAGAAGTCCGAGTGACGGCCAATGGTCTCGGAACAAGTACGTAACTCATTCAGGTTAAGGTTGATGGCTCCTAGAAGTTGTGTGGTGAAGCTGATGTTTCCTGTCACACGATCTATACTCTGCTCGGACTCATCCAATCGTAGTTCTAGCCGGTCGAACCTCGTGGATGTAAGGTTACCAAAATCCCTCTGCTGGTCCATTAGCTCCCTCAGGGTCTGGTCGTGAGCTTCTGACAGACTGCTGGTGTTCTGGATCTGGTTGGCCATAACAGCAAGCTGTGATCCAACCTCATACAGACTGTCATTGTTGGCCTTTGCTTGAGCTGACGCATCACTAACCACGATCTGCAGGTTGTCCACCTTACTTCTTAGCCACTCTGTGTCAGTGTGCGTCTGCTGGGCTGTCTGATGAAGGCTTTGAAAATCATTGCGCATTTTCTGGATGGCCTGGATGGTGCTGTCCACTGCACGCTGCAGAACAGGAATGAAGATCGTCTGCTGGACCTGAGTGATATTCAGGCGACTTAAGCTGACCCCAGCCTGGTTCTGGAGTTTAACCTGCTGCTGGATTTCCCTTTGCAACCTGGCTGTGTCATTCTGTAGACCCTCAATAATACTGCTGTAGGACTGCAAGGTGCCATTTAGCAAGTTTAAGCTGGCTGTGTTGCTTTCCAGCAGTCCTTGAATAGACCCTTGACTGTTCTGGATACTTGAGTCAACATTCTGCAGCTGGCTCAGCTGAACTTGATCACTACGGATGCGTTCTTCAACCACAGACAGCTTCCTCTGAAGAGCCCAGATGTCATTCTTAAAAGTCTGGATCTCTGTGGTGGTATTCTCAGATTTCTCCCCTGTTTGATCATCTGAAAAGTTATAGAAAAATATATGCACTGACATCAATAACTGAGTTATTTTCCCTTCCATAGGCTTAGGTAATGTGCATAGATTAATCTTACCTAGCTTTTTCAAGTCACTTTCAACAGCAGTGATCTTCCCTCCATAGTTGGCGATACCTTCAGACACACTGTCGACTCGTTGCACAACTGCAGCCAACACAATACAAGTAGAATAAAGCTTGGTAGCATTATTAACTCACCACATAGGGATGACAGAATTGCCTACAACCACAGACATCATATGTAAAAGGGATCAGAGAGGGAACTAAAAAGTCACGCACAAACGCTATAAGGGATATAACTGCCAGTAGCAGGCATGCAATAAAGGTTGGCTTGATTAAAGTAATCTCTTAGATTAGGTCAATGTCTGAATCTTTATTTTAAAATAAAGACCACTGATGATAAACTGTGCAATAGTCATTGACAGACATAGAGGTCTGAGGTGGGCATGGGACACGTGGGGAGACATTGGTAGCGATCCTATAGGATGGGGAGTAACCCAGGGGAGTCTTCAGTAAACACGCAGTTCAAAGTCAGCCCGAAGAGAAGGACGCTGTAGCAGGGAGGGTCTTCACAACCCCACAGGCGACATCAACATTCATTTCCTCTGGAATGTGTCTGAGATTCCAGGGAATCAGCCCACTACTATCACCAGCCTTGCCAGGGGGAAGCATCCATTAACTACAACTGACCAGCATGGGTTCCCTGCTGGGAAGCTGCACAGCAGCAACACTTCACAGTTCCAAAGACTCTCACCATTCATGTCGAACAATAAGTTTTAAAATTTTAAAGCCACAGCGCGCCTTTCAATTATAGTTTCTTTGCAATTAGCACCACATACTTGGGATATGGACTTTGTTACATTCGTACTCCATGGACTTCAAACAAATGTAGACTATTGTTGTGTTTCTGAACTGCAGACCTATTGTGGGGAAAATAAATCTGTTGAGGAACTGAGGATGAGATGTTTGGGAAACATAAAATTGGAAAATGAACAATAAACCAAGACAAAAGTTGGGCTTTGTTTCTTGTCTTCTTCAAGATCCTTTGAAGTCATATAAAATTGTCTCATGAAACAAAGGAATACATGATCCCATAGAAAGACCCTTGGATCACCACATTATTTTACCAGTAACAAAAAACACAGCACAATGACTTCCAATCCACAGCTCAAAGTCGAGCAGCACATCTTGTTGCCTGGAAACTGAAAGCAGCAGAAGCAAACTTCCACATGTGGTACATACATTCCTAAGGCTTTTCCAAATGGTGTGTACATGTACTGCTCAAGGGTTTCCACTTTGTACTTTGTCAAAATTAACTATAAAATATGTACACAAAGATGGTGACGTTGCAAAAAGGCAGCAAAAGAAAGTAGACTGAAACGTTCTAAAACCAAGCTGAACTGAAAAGAATAACAACTTTGTCATTCCACATATATACATACATACAATGAAACTTGTCCTCTGCATTTAACCCGTCCTAATTACAGTTAGACACAATGCAAGCACTAGGAGCAGTGGGCAGCCACAGTCCAGCACCCGGGGACCAACTCCAGATGTAGAGACACTGCCTGGGTCAGGGGCAGAGAAAGGAGCAGACCCTAAATAAGCATGTTTTTGATTGTGGGAGGAAACCCACGTAGACACGGGGAGAACATGCAAACGCTACACATAAAGTCCGGGAATTAATCTCACAACCAGGCCTGGCGCCAGAAAAAAAATATTAAGGGGGCAATGAGTTTATCACAGGGAGCGGGGTCCCCCTCCCAAAAAAAAGTGCGCACCGGAGGGGACGTGCCTCTGAGCGTGCGTAATGAATTGGGTGCGCTCCTGGAAAGCTCGTGTATTTAGGCTACACCGTTGTAAGAGACTGACTGAATAAGAGTAAAGAGTAAAGAGTGATGACAGTATTTTTTTAATTATTATTTGAACGTATAGACCCTCGGTCAAGTGATCTCCTGCATACCACAAAACCAAACCAACAACTGATCTGAGAAACGACACGAGACAGTAGATTAACCCCAGATACAGCCCTCCATCACAAGCGGAAACACAGCGCAATTGGGCATGACAGTCACACAACGGGTCAAAGATAAACTTTTCATGTAGATATATTTACAACAATACATAACTTTTATCTTACCATAAAAGTCCATATCTTAACATAAAATTCTGTGTGGAAACTGGATGCTAGACTACCTCAGTGGTCTCAGGATCCTTGCCCTCTGCCGCACTGACAAGAGCAACCCTCAAGGGCCTATGCGTCAAAAATCGGTCTAAAAAGCATTATTTTCAATGAGACACGTTGCTTTTTAGATGCGTTGCGTCAAAAGCCGAGCTAAACCGACGCTTCTGACGGGAGCGCGCATTGCCGCATGTCGGCAGGCTGACGCAGTCAAAGTTCAATCCAATCCAACTTTCGATGCTCTGAGCTGTGACGTACCTTTGCATTGTCCAACAGGAACGATGCGTTGGGCCAAAACATGGAAGACTAGTGGCAGAAACCACTGATCGCTACAAAACGGATTGGTACAGAAACCACTGATCTCTACAAAACGGATTGGTGCAGAAACCACTGATCTGTGCAAAACATATGTGTCACAGGACTGCTCATTTATGGAACAGTTTTCTGAAGAAAAATCCTTCGAAATGTTTTTTGTTGTTGTTACCTCAGAATTTGTGATTACTGTTAAAAAAAGTTTAGAACACTTGTAATTAAAATAGCTAAATAAATCAATAAATGGTTCTTTAGAAACCTTTCATTTGTAAATTAAAACCACCTGTTATTTCAGATTAGATAATTTCTTGTTTAACATAAGGACATTTATTTTTAGACAAATAAAATAGCATGGAAATTTGTAAGGTCGGATACTTTTCTAACAGACCGGTCTATTAGAAAAGTATCCGACCTTATTATTTTTTTCAAAAACCATATGGATTTGAATCACGTATGATTACATCAGACATGCTTGAACCCTCGTGGGCATGCGAGAGTTTTTTCACGCCTGTCGGTTACGTCATTCGCCTGTGGGCAGTCTTTGAGTGAGGAGTGGCCCACCCTCTCGTCGTTTTTTTCATTGTTTAGGAATGGCTCAGAGACTGCTGCTTTGTTTGATAAAAATTTTTCAAAAACTGTAAGGCACAACTGAGTGGACACCATTCGATAAATTCAGCTGGTTTTTGGTGAAAATTTTAACGGCTGATGAGAGATTTTGGTCTGTTAGTGTCACTTTAAGGACGGCCCACGGCGCCTGACGGCGATCTGTGCTCCGAGGTGGCGTCGTCTCACTGTTTCAAGCTGAAAACTTCCACATTTCAGGCTCTGTTGACCCAAGTCGTCGTCAGAGAACAGAGAAGTTTCAGAAGAGGTCGGCATGAGGAGTTTATGCAGACATTCCACTGTTAAAGGAGATTTTGTAATGAAAGAACGTGTGGGCAGATTTGCATGTCGGGCCGGACCCGACCGCACTGGGTTGCGACAGGAAAAACACCTCCATTGGAAACCTTAACGGACAAACTGGAACATGCCCAGCTGTTAAACAATTTCTCAGATACTCACTTGTTGAAAGCCATCAAAAGCCGCCTGAATTTTACAAATGGTTTTCAACACGGAGGTGTTTTTCCTGTCGCGGCGCAGACGGATTTGCGGCGTCATCACGGAACCGACTCGGCAAATTTGCCCGCACGTTCTTTCATTACAAAATCTACTTTAACAATGGAATGTCCGGGTAAACTCCTCATGCCGACTTCTTCTGAAACTTCTCTGTTCTCTGACGACGACCTGGGTGAACAGAGCCTTAAATTAGGATGTTTTCAGCTCGAAACAGCCAGACGGACGCCACCTCCGACCGCGCCGATCCGCTTTGTGAGCTGTCCTTAAAGTGAAAGAAATTCCACAATCTCTCATCAGCCGTTAAACTTTTCACCGAAAACCTGCTGAATTTCTCGAATAGTGTCCACTTGGATATCCCTCACAGGTCCTGAAAAAAGTTTGATAAAGCAACACGCGCCGTCTCCAGCAGTGTCTCAGACAAAGGATTTCAGCCGAGAGGGCTGGACCAGTGCTCACTCAAAGCCTGCCCACAGGCGAATGACGTCACCGACACGCGTGAAAAAACTCACGCATATATATATACCACTCCTAAGATTAACACAAGAGTTAAGTACTAAGCTGAAGTTCACAACAGTTACACTAACAGTTAACTAACAGAAGTATATAAAAAAATGAAATGAAAAAATGAAAATGGGGGTCCGAAGAAGCTAATGCAAGCTAACCACTAGCGAAAATGCTAGCCGCTCCTAAGATTTACACAGGAGTAAAATAATTACTTAAAAAACTAACAGAAGTATTAACCAGGTAAAAAAGAAACAGCTATAAAAAAAATAACGACGGTGGGGAGGGGAGGAGTCTACCTAGCTAGTGAAAGCTAACTGCTAGCGAATTACAACAAGACTATAGTTAAATAACGTTCAGAGTAGATACAATTAATCACCAGAAGAGTGCTAAACAGAAATAAAAGAAACATATACAACCATGTGAAGTTCAGGATAGCGTCACAACAACAAACAATCCGTCAGAAACAAGTGGCCTTGCCTTTTTCCAGTTGCTGGATCACGCCTAGAAAAATGTGGCACATCAGCAAGGTGTCGTGGCCAACATTCCCTCTCAATGCAAGTGACGGTCCCCATCTAACTCTCCCTAAGGCCCCGTTCAGACTAGCTCAAACCAGATTCAATCTGGATTGCTTTCTAGCCAGATAGCATTCAGGCCTGTCTTTCAAATCTGGCTCAAGCCTAATTCTAGCCACATGTGCACATGTATGGGATGTTACTGCTTTCTGGAGCGGCAAGGACAACCTGGCTGTGTTTTATGTTTTTTGAGGAGGAATACCAGACTACTTGATGGATTATTAAATGCAGAGAGTTGTCTGGCTTTAAACAGGTTAACCTGAAAGTGTGATATTTCAGAAAGGAATTAATTTATGACCTCACAAAAAGTTAACTTTTTAAGCTTACATCATCAACCTGTACTCTGTCACTGCAGATGACATCAACTCTGCTATAATGACTGCTGTGACTGTTTTCTGACACTGACATCTGAACAACACATGTGCATGTGTGTGTGCACACGTGTGGCATGATAAGGCACAGCAGAGAAAGATTGTTTGCTTGACTGAGCGCTTTACTGAAGAAGACACTGGGGGCGCACAGACGTAGTTGGACGTCACGATCCTGAGCTAGCCAGGACAGACTAGACCATAGGTGTCAAACTGATTCCAGAAAGGGCCAAGAGGGTGCATGTTTTCTTTGTAACCACCAACTCCACCAGATGATTTCACTGATGAACTCTTCCCATCTGCTCAAAGTGATGTTCATCAGTGAAATCACCTGGTGGAGCTGGTGGTTACAAAGAAAACATGCACCCTCTTGGCCCTTTCTGGAATCACTTTGACACCTATGGACTAGACAAGTCAGACCAGTGTAACTCTAGGCCAAAGGTCTAAAATTTAAACTCTTCATTTGTGGTGGTATAAGCCTGGTCATCCTGCTCCGTGATATTTATGGCTGATTTTGATTGAAAAAATATCTTTGCATCCTCAGTACCAGGTGCCATATGAATGGACATTTTGGTGGAGTGCATTTGTTGAAAATTACAGAGAGATACATCCAGTATTGAGGCTGCTCAGGCTGAGAAGTGGTGGATTTGTCCAGGACCAATAATCTAGTCATTTTATTAGTCAATATGAACTTTAGGGAAGAACAGAGGTGCATCAATGTTGCTAGAGAACAAAAGTATCACAGAGCATGCTGCTCTGAGTTTGGGATGGAGGATAGTGAGGTACCCGCATGCGTAATTGCACACAGCACTCTGGATGTCACTGCCTAACCATCTGGACCTGAGAGTTTAGGCTGCGATGTGGTTCCCTTGACAGAGCAGTGCTTCAGTGCCAGTAAAAACCGTACTTCAGTGGGCTCTGCTGGAGCTGCACAGAGTTCACTCGCTGCTCATCTGGGATTAATTAGACCTGCAAGAAAACATGCAGCTTGGAACAAGCAGCACTGACTCCAAACACGGACATCGCTCTAAATGCACTCAAGAACCACAGATAACCTCCTGAACACGTTAACTTCATGGTATTCTCACAAATTGAAATTAAGGAGGGAGCACATGCAGTTACATATGGGAATGTTTAGCACAATTATAGCAGAAACATTCAGAGTTCAATCCTTTGAACGGTGGCGGGACTGCTTCCCGACCTGGAAAAAATGTGAAATCAACAACCAGGAAGTTCAGGTTCGCGCAGACTGAAGACCTTCCATGATGCTGTGAGCTTTGTGGGTGTTGGTAAAATAAACTGAGAGGCGGCTGTGGGCTGGAGAGAGAGGTGAGATGTGCTGAAAGCACAGAGAGAGAAAAGGCAGATAAGAATGACAATTTCAGTGGAACTCAAGGTTTCCTAGGGGGTGTAGAGCTGATGTTGTTGCTGAAGGTCTTTAGAGTTACAGTCATCTTGACAAAGTCATATTTTCCATTACTAGTCTTATAAATGGTGACAGAGAGACAATGCCAAAGAAACATTCTGTAATGTTTGGGCACAAGCCACTCTGGGGACAAAGAACTCACACACTGACAGGAGGTCTGCGATGTGCAAAGAGTGACTTGGCATCCTCATAGTAACACTTCGTTTTTCTTTTTTGGCAGATCATTGTCAAACAAAATGTTTGGATGTCCACTCCCATTGTAAAACATTTCAGAATAAGTTTAACATTGTAATACAGAAACTGTAATTGAAGAGTTGTTGAGAAATGGGGGACATGTTGAGCATACACTTTAAAAACATACACTTTATTTTGTGTGAAAGTAATTTTTATTGTCTGGGAGCAGGCATTGGTGCCATGTGTGACTACATCCACCACAACTATGGAACCCGAGTCCTAGATGGTAACCACCTCGACAGACAACCACCCCCACCTCTTGAAAGTTCTGCTATAGCCAGGTGACACATGGGTGTCGCCTTGGACTTTCCCAGCTACTGGCATCCTCAACTCCAAGGCACCTTTGTACAGGCTTATGCCCAGAGAAACGTGCCACATAGGCAAAATGTCAGAAGTGACATTCCCTCACAATGCAAGTGATATTCCTCATCTTAATAAATAACTACTCGTTTGACACAAAGTCATTCCAGCAGTACCCAAGGATCATGTGAAAACCCTTAGTACCAAAGACATCAAGTTGTCACCTTACGGTAAGGTTGTGAGAATTGAATGCTAACCAGTGATCTACGACAGGAAGCACCAGGACCCTAAAGACTTTAACATTCACTCTCCTGAAAAGATACTGGTATTGCAAAACACTTCTGTTCGGTGACTTCATGACTCCCTAAGCTCTTCCCAGGCATCTCCCAATCTCAAAGGCAGAGGATCCAGAGAATGAGTGAATGAGTGTTTCTACAAGTTCAACAATTTCACTGCATACAGATACACTTCTGATTCCAGAAGTCACTGAAAACCTGGATCTTAGTCTGGACAACCACAAACCTAGACACTCTGACTCCTCACTCAGCTTTTCAATTGGTGCAATCAGGATTCCACACAGACCACAGCACCATCCACAAAGTCAAGTTCAGTAAACCTTTCCTCACCAACAACAGCATCTAAGCCAGTGATTTCCACAACTCTACCCCCCGCACCCAGTCCATGCAAGCAATTAAAGAGTGTAGGAACTAGAACACATCCTTGATGAATGCCAAATTTCACCTGGAAAAATTGAGAGTTTCTACCTCCGCTCTGTACAGCAGTCACCCTGTGTCTAGGCTAGCTGTGATGTCCAGTAATGTCTTGGGGAGCACATGAATTCTCAGGATGTCCCAGAGAGCAGCCAGGTCAGTCATTCAAATCAAAAGCTTTGCAAAAATTAACATACAGTTGTGTTCATAATAACAGCAGTGCTTTTAAAATTGAGAGTGAAGCTCAAAGTTCTTATAACTGGGTAGCGTAGTCTCATTAGCAGGTGGGTGATAAAGGTGAAATGAAAGAGCATATAACGCAAAACTGTCCTTCCGGGAACAGCCCCATTATCATTATTCACATTAAATCTCACTAAAACGTACTGACACAACCTCTCCCATTTGCCTCGTCTTCCCTTCTCCACTGGGAACTGAAAAAAACTCCACTTTTTGTGACTGCTTTGGTGATTGCAGCCAAAAACAAAACAGTACACCATCTTTCTGTGTGAAGTGATGTGTTTGTGCTGTGCACTGGCAGCCTGTCAAATCCCATGATATCACGCAGGGGTTCAAACGAGACTGAGCTGCCCTGTAACTTTTATTTACATACAAATGCATTGGGAACACTGCACATTTTATTCCAAATCAATCAATCAATCAATCAATCAACTTTTTTCTTGTATAGCGCCAAATCACAACAAACAGTTGCCCCAAGGCGCTCCACATTGCAAGGCAAGGCCATACAATAATTATGAACACAGTCTACGTCTAAAGCAACATAACCAAGGGATGGTCCAGGGTCACCCGATCCAGCCCTAACTATAAGCCTTAGCGAAAAGGAAAGTTTTAAGCCTAATCTTAAAAGTAGAGAGGGTATCTGTCTCCCTGATCTGAATTGGGAGCTGGTTTCCACAGGAGAGGAGCCTGAAAGCTGAAGGCTCTGCCTCCCATTCTACTCTTACAAACCCTAGGAACTACAAGTAAGCCCGCAGTCTGAGAGCGAAGCGCTCTAATGGGGTAATATGGTACTATGAGGTCCCTAAGATAAGATGGGACCTGATTATTCAAAACCTTATAAGTAAGAAGAAGAATTTTAAATTCTATTCTAGCATTAACAGGAAGCCAATGAAGGGAGGCCAACACGGGTGAGATATGCTCTCTCCTGCTAGTCCCGTCAGTACTCTAGCTGCAGCATTCTGAACCAACTGAAGGCTTTTTAGGGAACTTTTAGGACAACCTGATAATAATGAATTACAATAGTCCAGCCTAGAGGACACAAATGCATGAATTAGTTTTTCAGCATCACTCTGAGACAAGACCTTTCTGATTTTAGAGATATTGCGTAATGCAAAAAGGCAGTCCTACATATTTGTTTAATATGCGCTTTGAATGACATATCCTGATCAAAATAACTCCAAGATTTCTCACAGTATTACCAGAGATCAGGGAAATGCCATCCAGAGTAACGATCTGGTTAGACACCATGCTTCTAAGATTTGTGGGGCCAAGTACAATAACTTCAGTTTTATCTGAGTTTAAAAGCAGGAAATTAGAGGTCATCCATGTCTTTATGTCTGTAAGACAATCCTGCAGTTTAGCTAATTGGTGCGTATCCTCTGGCTTCATGGATAGATAAAGCTGGGTATCATCTGCGTAACAATGAAAATTTAAGCAATACCGTCTAATAATACTGCCCAAGGGAAGCATGTATAAAGTGAATAAAATTGGTCCTAGCACAGAACCTTGTGGAACTCCATAATTAACTTTAGTCTGTGAAGAAGATTCCCCATTTACATGAACAAACTGTAATCTATTAGACAAATATGATTCAAACCACCGCAGCGCAATGCCTTTAATACCTATGACATGCTCTAATCTCTGTAATAAAATTTATGGTCAACAGTATCAAAAGCAGCACTGAGGTCCAACAGAACAAGCACAGAGATAAGTCCACTGTCCGAAGCCATAAGAAGATCATTTGTAACCTTCACTAATGCTGTTTCTGTACTATGATGAATTCTAAAACCTGACTGAAACTCTTCAAATAGACCATTCCTCTGCAGGTGATCAGTTAGCTGTTTTACAACTACCCTCTCAAGAATCTTGAGAGAAAAGGAAGGTTGGAGATGGCCTATAATTAGCTAAGATAGCTGGGTCAAGTGATGGCTTTTTAAGTAATGGTTTAATTACTGCCACCTTAACGGCCTGTGGTACATAACCAACTAACAAAGATAGATTGATCATATTTAAGATTGAAGCATTAAATAATGGTAGGACTTCCTTGAGCAGCCTGGCAGGAATGGGGTCTAATAAGCATGTTGATGGTTTGGATGAAGTAACTAATGAAAATAACTCAGACAGAACAATCGGAGAGAAAGAGTCTAACCAAATACCGGCATCACTGAAAGCAGCAAAGATAACGATACATCTTTGGGATGGTTATGAGTAATTTTTTTCTCTAATAGTCAAAATTTTGTTAGCAAAGAAAGTCATGAAGTCATTACTAGTTAAAGTTAATGGAATACTCAGCTCAATAGAGCTCTGACTCTTTGTCAGCCTGGCTACAGTGCTGAAAAGAAACCTGGGGTTGTTCTTATTTTCTTCAATTAGTGATGAGTAGAAAGATGTCCTAGCTTCACGAAGGGCTTTCTTATAGAGCAACAAACTCTTTTCCAGGCTAAGTGAAGATCTTCTAAATTAGTGAGACGCCATTTCCTCTCCAACTTACGGGTTATCTGCTTTAAGCTACGAGTTTGTGAGTTATACCACGGAGTCAGACACTTCTGATTTAAAGCTCTCTTTTTCAGAGGAGCTACAGCATCCAAAGTTGTCTTCAATGAGGATGTAAAACTATTGACAAGATACTCTAACTCCCTTACAGAGTTTAGGTAGCTACTCTGCTCTGTGTTGGTATATGACATTAGAGACATAAAGAAGGAATCATATCCTTAAACCTAGTTACAGCGCTTCTGAAAGACTTCTAGTGTAATGAAACTTATTCCCCACTGCAGGGTAGTCCATCAGGGTAAATGTAAATGTTATTAAAAAATGATCAGACAAAAGGGAGTTTTCAGGGAATACTGTTAAGTCTTCTATTTCCATACCATAAGTCAGAACAAGATCTAAAATGATTAAAGTGGTGGGTGGACTCATTTACTTTTTGAGCAAAGCCGATAGAGTCTAATAATAGATTAAATGCAGTGTGAGGCTGTCATTCTCAGCATCTGTGTGGATGTTAAAGTCGCCCACTATAATTATCTTATCTGAGCTAAGCACTAAGTCAGACAAAAGGTCTGAAATCAAACATGAAGAAAAATTCATCATTCATTATTTTACACAAAGTCAATCAATCAATCAATTTTATTTATATAGCGCCAAATCACAACAAACAGTTGCCCCAAGGCGCTTTATATTGTAAGGCAAGGCCATACAATAATTACGTAAAAACCCCAATGGTCAAAACGATCCCCTGTGAGCAAGCACTTGGCGACAGTGGGAAGGAAAAACTCCCTTTTAACAGGAAGAAACCTCCAGCAGAACCAGGCTCAGGGAGGGGCAGTCTTCTGCTGAAACTGGTTGGGGCTGAGGGAGAGAACCAGGAAAAAGACATGCTGTGGAGGGGAGCAGAGATCAATCACTAATGATTAAATGCAGAGTGATGCATACAGAGCAAAAAGAGAAAGAAACACTCAGTGCATATGGAACCCCCCAGCAGTCTAAGTCTATAGCAGCATAACTAAGGGATGGTTCAGGGTCACCTGATCCAGCCCTAACTATAAGCTTTAGCAAAAAGGAAAGTTTTAAGCCTAATCTTAAAAGTAGAGAGGGTGTCTGTCTCCCTGATCCGAATTGGGAGCTGGTTCCACAGGAGAGGAGCCTGAAAGCTGAAGGCTCTGCCTCCCATTCTACTCTTACAACACCTAGGAACTACAAGTAAGCCTGCAGTCTGAGAGCGAAGCGCTCTATTGGGGTGATATGGTACTATGAGGTCCCTAAGATAAGAAGGGACCTGATTATTCAAAACCTTATAAGTAAGAAGAAGAATTTTAATTTCTATTCTAGAATTAACAGGAAGCCAATGAAGAGAGGCCAATATGGGTGAGATATGCTCTCTCCTTCTAGTCCCCGTCAGTACTCTAGCTGCAGCATTTTGAATTAACTGAAGGCTTTTCAGGGAACTTTTAGGACAACCTGATAATAATGAATTACAATAGTCCAGCCTAGAGGAAATAAATGCATGAATTAGTTTTTCAGCATCACTCTGAGACAAGACCTTTCTAATTTTAGAGATATTGCGTAAATGCAAAAAAGCAGTCTTACATATTTGTTTAATATGTGCTTTGAATGACATATCCTGATCAAAAATGACTCCAAGATTTCTCACTGTATTACTAGAGGTCAGGGTAATGCCATCCAGAGTAAGGATCTGGTTAGACACCATGTTTCTAAGATTTGTGGGGCCAAGTACAATAACTTCAGTTTTATCTGAGTTTAAAAGCAGGAAATTAGAGGTCATCCATGTCCTTATGTCTGTAAGACAATCCTGCAGTTTAGCTAATTGGTGTGTGTCCTCTGGCTTCATGGACAGATAAAGCTGGGTATCATCTGCGTAACAATGAAAATTTAAGCAATGCCGTCTAATAATACTGCCTAAGGGAAGCATGTATAAAGTGAATAAAATTGGTCCTAGCACAGAACCTTGTGGAACTCCATAATTAACCTTAGTCTGTGAAGAAGATTCCCCATTTACATGAACAAATTGTAATCTATTAGATAAATATGATTCAAACCACCGCAGCGCAGTGCCTTTAATACCTATAGCATGCTCTAATCTCTGTAATAAAATTTTATGGTCAACAGTATCAAAAGCAGCACTGAGGTCTAACAGAACAAGCACAGAGATGAGTCTACTGTCTGAGGCCATAAGAAGATCATTTGTAAAGTGAAGAAAATGTAATATTTGGCTGTTCAAAAAAATACCAGTGTCTGCATTTTTCTTTCTGTGACCCTTACTTTCTTTCTGTGACCCATTATTTAAGGACGAAGGCAGCAAATGTTGCACATGCTGGTTGTTGCACGTTTCTCTCTGAAAATCTGAGTAAAATGGGTCGTTCCAGACATTGTTCAGAACTTTGATTAAAAATGTTGTTTGGAGAGGGAAAAACACAAAGAATTGCAGAAAATGATAGGCGGCTCAGCTTAAAATCATCCTCAAATGCTTTGAAATGGCAACTAAAGCCAGAAAGACGAAAATGGAAAACCACCATTCAAATGGATCAAAGAATGGCAAAGACTCAGCTAATGATCAGCTCCAGGATGATCAAAGAAGGCCTAAAGTTACCTGTGAGTACTGTAACAATTAGAAGACACCTATGTGAAGCCAAGCTATGGAAAAGAAGTTCCCACAAAGTCCCATTGTTGAAAAAAAAAATGACATGCTGAAGCAGTTACAATTTCCCAAAGAACACACTGACTGGCCTAAAGAGAAATGGTGCAACATTTTGTGGACTGATGAAAGCAAGATTGTTGTTTTTGGGTCTCAGGCTGCAGACAGTTTGTCAGATGATCCTCAAAAACTGAATTCAAGTCACAGTACACCATGGAGACAGTGAAGCATGGTGGAGCAAGTATCATGATATGGAGATGTTTCTCATATTACAGTGTCTGGCCTATTGATCACATACCAGAGATCATGGATCAGTCCGAACACACCAAAATACTTGAAGAAGTCATGTTGTCTTATGTTGAAGAGGAAATGCCCTTGAAATGGGTGTTTCAACAAGACAATGACCCCAAACACACCAGACAGTGAGCAGCATCTTGGTTCCAGACCAACAAGATTAATGTTATGGAGTGCCCAGCCCAATCCCCGGACCTTAATCCAATAGACGTCTTGTAGGTGACATCAAAAAATGCTTTTTCTGAGGTAAAACCAAGAAATGCAGAGGAACTGTGGAATGTATTCCAATCGTCCTGGGCTGGAATGCCTGCTTACAGGTGCCAGTTGTTGGTGGACTCCATGCAACACAGATCTGAAACAGTTCTCAGAAACAGTGGCCATCGCAATGTAAGACTTTGCGTCCGTCCGTCTGTCTGTCTGTGCTCAGCACAAGTTCATTCCTATTACTGCCAGGGTTTTCAAATTCACAGGGACCATTCTTAAGATACAGACCTTGGACAAGTTCAAAGATGGCTAACTTTGACCTATTTTAAGAGGTCAAAAGTTTCCTATTTTTAAGCTCATATGGCCGAGGGTATTTTAGCATTGTGTTATATTTAATTTTATATAGTGAATGTCTGAGTTTGTAAAGAAAAATGCAGTGTCTGCAGACACTGGTATTTTTTGAACAGCCTAATATTCCCTTTTCTTCACTTTCTGTAAAGTAATAATAAATTTGATAAAACTTTTCTTCATGTTTTGATTTGGAATAGAATGTGCACTGCTCACAATGTATTTGCATGTATGCAAATAAAAGCTATTATGAGGATTTTGTACTTTACTCACTTTCTTAAACACTGCTATTATTTTGAACACAACTGTAGGTTGCACAGAAGCACTGTTGGTATTCACACTTGCATCCACTGAGTACTTGCAGACCTAGGATGCAGTCAGTGGTTGACTTCTTGGGTGTGAAGACAGATTGTTCTGCTCGCCGAGCAGCAAGTAATTGGTACTGAATCATTTTAAGAATAATCCTTACAAGCACCTTTCCTGACACAGAGAGCAGTGTAATACCCCTGTAGTTGATGCAATCCAAGCGACAGCATGGATTAAAAAATGTTGAAAACAGAAATTTCTAAGTGAGGAGCTGTTAGTTCTTACCTTTATATCCAAGCACAGCAACAGCGATGGTGAGGAGCGTACACAGCACATAGAGCAGGACTATGGAGGTTTTCAACGCCCACTCATTCTTACACTTTGTGCACTGCGTGCCCTCCTGGATGCCTGTGCAAAACAAGCACAAACATTTTATATTACAAGTCTGATCAAAGTATGCATTTTTCTGCAAATTGTAGATGTGGGTTAAGCCTGTCCTTGCACAAGAACTCTCCCTGTCTCAAATGTGGTCCCACATCTGGACAAACACCCCTGCAGTCTACATTAAAGAGACCGACAGATCCCAGAGGGCCCAGGTGGTAAAGGAGCAGGAGACACAAAAACAATCCCCCCACTGACTTATTTGCACTCAGCAACATGCTTATTTTCTTGAACTCAGCCCTCACTCAAATCTTTTTTTCAACGTCTTTATCTCATGCATTCTTTCCCACAACACAAACAGATTATACAAAAGCCACTCTAAGTAAATAATGTATGTGTGCAGGTACACACACTGATCGCACTGTCCAGTAACTTTATTTTCCGCTATCAAATTGCTGTTGAGTCACAATACAGCAAACAGTGTTAAACTGTTGGTCTGTGGACCTTATTATGCCAAGTAAGCTGTTTACGGCCCATAGCTTATCAACATGAGTCTGCCAGCTATAAAAAAAAAGTTAAGGACAAAGAAAATAATGGCTACTTTGCAATATTTTCCTGCAGCTGCTAATGAAGTAACTGTATAAAGTAACTATTAAAGCAACTTTTCAAAGTTACTGTGGCAACACTGCATACACCCCACGTGCACGCACAGGCTGGACACATCCTGTCTGGCCACGGATGACCTGTACAAATCGGTTTTATTGTTTATTTAAGTTTAATGCTCCTGGTCAGCGCACACCCCACATGCACACTGTGATAGGCGGAGGATGGCAGTACTGTGGCTTCATTCTTTTATTTTATTTTTTATCGGAGCACTTCCAAAAGATCACTATGAATAAAGAGCATTTGCCACACATTTGCTAAAAGTGATGATGGACTTGAACAGAATTTTCAGTTTTCAAATTGTCTTTTTTTTACAAATGAAAAAAATACATATTTACAAATACAGATTTATTTGTAAAACCCACCACACATTTCAGTAACTGTGTGTTATACCGACCAGCCAAGCACTGATGTCAGGAAACTAATGTGCCCATATTGCAATGCAGCACGTGTGTCTAAATGCTACAATCTTCAAAATTAGCGCATTACTTTAAAATTAAAACATATAGCTGAAATTTTCACTTTGTAAAATGAGAGATGTGATGTTAATTTCAATAACTTGTCCGGATTAGTTTGTTTAAAGTTATAACCATAAGTCAAAACTGTCTGCCTATGCAAGACTCCAGTGAAATGACCAACAGGTCTGTATGGTGTGAAGAGAAATTATCTTTTTTTCCCTTCCCTCCCTCTTCCTTTTCTTTCTGGTAGTCAGCACTCTGCTTGCAGAGGATAGAGCTCTAGGATTCATGGCTATCTGTCTGCTACAAAACATGTAGCAGACAGGCACTAAAAGCTTTGATTTCAGACTTTACAAATGTTTTTAACTGTTAAGCTTCATTCACTATGCCCGCAAAATATGTTAGTGGTCTAAAAGTTATCGGAATTAAATTTATCGGAAGCTAATTGGTCCACTGATGATTTTCAAAGTTATCTGGAAAGCTAATCCACTAATGAAAATGTTAGCTTCAATAATGAGCAGTTAATGGATTAGCAGAACTGTGCCCACCGAGGCAAGGTGATGGTGAACGGCTGCGAATCTCACACCGAACTGCAAAAATTTCCTCATGGATGCTGTTCGCAGGCTGTCGCAGCCCAGTGAGATACTAGATACTAAACACCTGTCCGCTCGCCTGAAACACCTGAAATTATTTATTTTAATGCAGGAAAGGGCAGGAACCAGTTGGTGCCAAATAATTTCATCAAGCACCTCCTTTTGAATGTATTTTGAATAAAAGGCTGTGCTGATTGGCTGACTGAGTTTAACAACATGGCATTTTCTGTAAGAGTTACTGGACTGTTCCACATGTGCTTCAGTGGGAAGCTTTGTAGCGATTAGCCGACCCAACAGAGAACACCAAAGCAGGGAAAAGTGTTCCAAACTGCAAAGACCATAATAATGTAATGGTTTGAATTATTTTCTGAATCAAATGACGTCAAAAAATAACATTCCTTGGTTTTATGAGTTTTAAAATTGTCCATACAAGATCTCTATCAAAAACAGGTGCAGCCAGATAATAATGACAGTGTAGCACTCCATAAACTCCAGCTGACTTCAAAGAAACTTGCTTTTGCCTGTTCCAGGCCAAAATATTTACATTTCAAAGCAAATGTGTTACTTTCACAGGCTCTTTTACATTTTGTCCCATATTTAACAGCATAGTGGATGTCATCTTTCTTCCAGTGGTTACTATCAAAAGTTGTTAGATGATGTCAAGCGGGGCATTGGTGGGAGCAGCACAGCGACGAGCAGGCAACACTCCCAGTGTTCACCAGGTGGCAAACAAACTACATAGAGGTACGTTCAAACATGCCAGTGTCGCAGACTGAACGGTCCGCCCCTAAAAATTGGTCCGCCCTGCCTCCACCGCGCCTGCGTCATGACAGAGTCTCTACACCCAAAGCGATCAAATGGATTAATGGGATTATTAACCATCAGATAACAAGGTAGAACCTCTTAAATCATTCTAAAGTCAGTTTTAAGCAGAAACGACGTGATACTCTGTGACGCTTTGAAATGCTCTGTTGCCATTTCTGTGGTAGTCACATGATGTCCCGGATCAACACAGCGTTCAGTTTAGAAATGATCTGGTCGTTCCAGCCTGTCGATGGCTGCTCGGTCCGCCGCGCGCCCTCCGCCGTTGTGGGCCATCTTTAAAAAGCTTTTAACACTCCTTAATCCGTGTGACGCCGACAGAATCTTCACTGAAATCCATCTGAATCTTTCGAATGGTTTCCAACTGGCTGTCTCTAACAGTTTCTGAAAAAAGTTTCATGGAGCAAAGCAGCAGTCTCTCAGCCATTTCACTGACAATAAAAATCCGACGGGAGGGGTGGACCAGTGCTCACTCAAAGCCTGCCCACAGGCGAATGACGCAACCGACAGGCATGAAAAAACATGCGCACGAAGGTTCAAGCTTGGCTGATGCAATCACACATGATTCAAATCCATATAGTTTTTGAAAAAAATAAAAAGGTCCGTTACTTTTTGGACAGACCACGTATAATATGGGAAATACACAGGGTGAACACAAAAACACTCCTTTGTCTCAAATATTTATAATATCAAAAATTACCTCAATAATTTTACAATTTTGGTATCTACAGGAGCAGAAACTCATTAAGTATTTTTTTTCTCTTTTACAGATTCTTCTTCAAAATTGTAAAATTATTCAAGTAACTTTTGAAATTTTTGAAACCACTGTGTTCACCCTGTATAATATGAATATGGGCAAAACAGCTACTTTTCCATTGATCTGAAGCATCAACATTACCCAGATTAGAACTGGTTTGTTCCTTGTTCCATGCCATTTTAAGTTGAAGATGTAAAAAAGGTTGTATTTATTGTTTTTGAGTTACTGCTTACACACGGGCGGTGATGGACTAACGGACACAAGCAACCGGCTATATTTTTGCTGTACAAGCCCTTTGGTCATCCCAGTGAGGGGAACAAAATACCCTATTCTCACAAAAAATTGTACTCAAATATAGGAAAAAATAATACACAAGAATTCACACATATTTGTTGGATTCTTCAATTGTACAAACGTATGAATATCTACCTATTGTACATATTCTTCAGGGCAGTGTGGTGGTCAAATTGTTAGTGCACTTATTTCAGAGCAGAAGGTTTTTGGTTCAAGACCATCCCTACCCATTGTCCATGTAATGTCGAGTTGCGTCAGGAAGGACATCCGAATCAACATGTAGATCCATATTGGACTGTAGTGGCCACACCAAGTGAAAAAGGAAGAAGCTGAAAGAATTTAAATATTGTACATATTCTTCATCCAGATATGTACAAATGCCACGTGCAGTACAGCACACGGCAGTGATGATGTCACTGATGACAAGACAGCGGATTATCAGTGGGAAAAATATGCAGTAAATCATCTTTTGTATAATATTTTTTTCTTATAATCAAATCAACCCTAAACTTAACTAAAATACAAACATGCGTTTCTGACCGTTAAATACAAAATGCACATTTATGCACGTGGACATTTGTAGGAATATACAGAAAATATTGCGTTTAACTTTTTAAATTATGTCATATAAAACACGTCAAGAGAACATGCTGAACACGAACATAATAGATACTTGAATTATACATTTAGACATTTATTCCAGATTCTGTTACATCTCCACTTAAGTGCAGTGACGAGGTCATAAAAATACATCACGTGGGTGCTCGTGTCTCACTTTTTGCTTATGGAGTGTTGTCACATTAGTTTCCAGCTTGTACTATACCTCACACTTGAGTGTGATATCAGCCCCTTATGGTGTAATGCACAAATTACTTAAAGGTCCTCTGTGGCCTCCTCAAAATGTTTGAATAACTCACTACGTCTGCTGGAATTATTACTTTTTATTAAACTACAGCTCCAGCTGTGCATGTGGAGTAAATTATTGAACACAAAAAATGACATTAACACGTGGAGGTGAAACCCCCAAAGTCTGCCGCAGCTACCAGCGTGACGGCTGAAACGTACACCGGGAACACAGCCACGAAACACGACTGGCTTTCTGAATCATTCATAACGGCTCCTGATGTTTGAAACATCAGCTCAGGCATGCATCCACAATAAAAAGTGTATCAGTTCAACACTTCGCAGATTTCCATGCGTCGCTGCCCAAATTTGCTGATGCAGTGTAAACAAGTTGACAGTATTTATTAAGCCGTGGCGTGGACATCATACCAAACCTCTTTGCCAAGGGATAAACAGAGGCTAAAATCTTTTCCATCTCAATGCACGCCAAACTGATACATTCACATGCTCCTTGGATAAGGGGACTTTTGCAGGCCGGCCGTCAAATATGGAGGACACCTGGCATAACCAGAGAGTGTATATGTGCTGGACAAACCCTCTGTGATGTCACCCATAGGTTTGCTGGACAGCAGGTTTTCAGCTCAAATAGTGCGGCTCTGGGTGTCTGTCAAGTCACTCTCAAGTCATCAGTCTGCAAGTCCCAAGTCAAGTCTCAAGTCAGCTGTCAAACACTTGGTGGTCATTATGACAACACAGATGGATGTCTATGCAAAAAATTTATTAATGGTGCAAAACAAAAGGCATCCAGTTGATGGACTCTGATGAAGATGCAAGTTTACATCAAAACATCAGTTCCTCTTTTTTTTTTGCACCTTTAATAAAATTTTTTGCACAGACATCTGTGTTGCACCGGCGTTGTTTTCTTCCTCAAGCTTTGTCCTGATTAAGGATGGGTATCGAGAACCGGTTCCTTTCGGGTATCGTTAAGAAATGATTCGATCCACCGACATCAATAAGCTTTTTGCTTAACGATCCTTGCTTATCGGTCCTTCAGAGTAGCCATCGTCTTTGGGGGTGTTTGTCAGGAAAATGATGATTTCTCTACACTGATTACAGATCCTGCAGCGGGTCTGTAATCAACTTTTCTGCAGTGCAGCTTTGCTTTGAACCTTGAACCAATCAAAGCAGTGCTTTGCATATTGAAGCAGTGCTTCGATCTACTGCTTCGTTGATTCATTGTTTTATTTCGCTTTATCTTAATTTTCCCCCGCTAAAACCCTAAAGAGCATATGTCTGTGAGTAATATTTACCTTTTTAAGTTACACCGACCTGTTATCGTCTTCTGAAATAGTTGATAGATGTATTTTATAACTTAACCCTCTGGGGTCTGAGGGCATTTTTTGGACAGTTCACTCGCCTGGCATATCCATCCATCCATCCATCCATTTTCTTCCGCTTTATCCGGAGTAGGGTCGCGGGGGCAGCAGCTCAAGCAAAGCCGCCCAGACCTCCCGATCCACACACACCTCCCCCAGCTCCTCCGGGGGAACCCCAAGGCATTCCCAAGCCAGCCGAGAGATGTAGTCCCTCCAGCGTGTCCTGGGTCTTCCCCAGGGCCTCCTCCCAGTGGGACGTGCCCGGAACACCTCTCCAGCGAGGAGTCCAGGGGGCATCCGGAAAAGATGCCCGAGCCACCTCAACTGACTCCTTTCGACGTGGAGGAGCAGCGGCTCGACTCCGAGCTCTTCCCGAGTGACTGAGCTCCTCACTCTATCTCTAAGGGAGCGCCCAACCACCCTGCGGTGGCTGGGCACTCCCTTATGTGCTCGCCTGGCATAAATGTTTTATTATTGCTGTCACCAGCTCTCCCTGCATCCCACAATCAAGTTTTATGCCTCTTTTTTCAGGACAGCCTGTGCTTTCAGAATATATATGTTTTTGTTGTGCTTTATAAGTGTAATAAAGGTTTACAATCAAAAATAGGCAAGGAAAAAATAAAGCGAAAAATAATTTTCCACACACATTTATTCAAAACACACAGCAAACTATAATAAACAACTGCTTTGACACTTTATAAAGGTAACTTGAGGTCTTGTGTGAAAGACTGAACAACAAAAAGGTTCAAACAATAAACACAAATGCACATTTTGAACAATATATACAAAATGGTCTATGCGTTTTGTTGTCCATTGATATGGTAAACAGTGCTTTACACAGAGAAAGCAACAGAGTTATCCAGTAACATTCACATGCAAACTAGTGGAGCAATCCTGATAGTTACACAATCTTTGTTTGAGCACGTGAGCTTGTCATCAGAGGCTCTCCATCTGCTCCTGCTTTCACTGATCGCTGTGCGTAATGGCGCAGGGCGCATTGGAATAGTATGTAGTCATGGTAGTATGTAGTCAAACGATAATGCAGTCGATCAAAACGTTTTTTTTCCTCCCAAAATGAGACATCCTGCGCTGACGTGTAGCAGCCGGCTGAGCTCAGCTCAGATGTATGGAGAGACATTCATGCCAAAATGTCTGAAAGGAAATGCTTTTGACAAAAACTACAGATTTTGTTGATTTTTATTTATGCCCAGAGATCAAGGATGCAGTGACCATTTTCATATTTATTCATTTTAAGATTCAATAACATACATAGAAAACCTGTAAAGCCAACTTTTAGTATACAGAAAATTCACAAGAGGTATCGAGTCGTGACCTGGTTATACCGGGGTCGCAGACTGAATGGTCTCCTCTAAAAATTGGTCCACCCTGCCTTCACTGCGCATGAGTCATTTTGGAGCTCAGCAGCTTGTCTGAGACAGAGTCTCTTCACCCAAAGCAATCAAAGGGAATAATGTGATTATTAACCATCAGTTGACAAGGTAAAACCACTTAAATCAGTCTAAAGTCAGTTTTAAGCAGAAACAAGGTCATTTTAAGCAGAAATGAGGCGAGAATTTGTAACGCTTTGAAATGGCAGACGTGCAGTAAACACAACAGCTAGCAGGTCATGTAGCTGTTGCGCTCTGATTGCTTCCTCCATCTTTTATGATGAAATAATGCTCAATTTATGTGGAAACGGTTGTTGTAGAAAAACTTCAGGTATCTGTCGCTGAGATAGATGAAGACTGGAGTGCAGTTTTAAGCAGAAATGAGGTGATAATCTGTAAACCGTAGGCTAATGATGCATGCGTAGTGAAGGCAGGGTGGACCGATTTTTTAGGGGGGACCGCTCAGTCGGCAACACCGGATTGTCGTGCTTGGCAGAAGTGCGGAGTACGTTTCTTTTTTTGTTTGGATACAACTTTTTGTAAACTACATTTTTACTTATTTAACTTTTGTAACAAACAAAAACACCAAGAACCAACAACATCGTCAAACAAAAACAAAATATACAGACACAGGCCGAGGACAACCCTATGGAAAGTGCCACATCTGCACACCTGCGAAATGACCCAAATCCACCAACATGTCACTGAAGTTAGCTTCACATCAAAAAGGCTTTAAGGTCAACCAGTACTTGATTGAATGCTAGTTTCCTCTTTAGCATTATGTTCATGTGCAGTGCACAGAAAGAATAAGCACAAAACTGGGTGGCTATAATCTGTTGGACATTAGTGTCAAAACTGTGGGTTATGACCTGACCACTGTTCACTTTCCAGCAAGTTACTTCCTGGAGGAGCAGGACATGAAAAAAACGACAGATGCCAGATTGGACAACTCAGCGTGACTTCAAGATAATATTCATGTTTTAAAATTTGAGTCAGTTTTCTGTTTCCTGACTCTTTTCCTTGTGATGTCTTTGCAGTGAAGGTTCCTCTGCTCAAGAGCTGTGTTCATTCATTCATGCCCACAATGAGATTTGGGTCACCAGTAGAGGTGGCTGGATCGATCCTAATATCGATAATATCGATACCAACGCTGGTATTGATATTGAACGATCCTCGTGTAAAAAGATCGATACTTTCTCTCCTGCACGCACTGACTGCTGCGCACACAGATTCATCAAAGTCTACTCTCTGTCTGTAAGAGCAACGCTGCGCTGTGTCACACAACATTGAGCAGTGCACCCTTGTATTGTGGTTTGTCAGCCCTCTACCTCAGGAGATAGATATAGTGCATCCAGAAAGTATTCACAACGCTTCACTTTTAACACATTTTATGTTACAGCCTTATTCCAAAATGGATGCAATTCATTTTTATCCTCTCAAATTTCTACTCACAACAACTACACCCCATAATAACAACATGAATTTTTTTTTGAAATTTTTACAAATTTATTAAAAATTTATTAAAAATTAAAAAAAAAAAAAAAGAGAAATCACGTGCACATTCACACCCTTTGCCCAATACGTTGTTGATGCACCTTTGGCAGAAATTACAGCCTCACGTCTTCTTGAATATGACGCTACAAGCTTGGTGCTCTTATCTTTAGGCAGTTCTGCCCATTCCTCTTTACACCACCTCTCAAGCTCCATCAGGTTGGATGGGGAGTGTCGGTGCACAGCCACTTTCAGATCTCTCCAGAGATGTTCAATCAGATTCAGGTCTGGGCTCTGGCTGGACCACTCAAGGACATTCACAGAGTTGTCCTGAAGCCCCTCCTTTGATATCTTGATTGTGTGCTTCAGGTCATTGTCCTGCTGGAAATGAATCGTCACTCCAGTCAGAGGACAAGAGCGCTCTGGAGCAGGTTTTCATCCAGGATGTCTCTGTACATCGCTGCATTCATATTTCCCTCAATCCTGACTAGTCTCCCGGTTCCTGACGCTGAAAACGTCCCCACAGCATGATGCTGCCACCACCATGCTTCACTATAGTGATGATGCCTGGTTTCCTCCAAACATGATTCCTGGCCTCAGATGCCTCAGATCAGAGAATTTTGTTTGTGATGGTCTGAGAGTCCAGGTGATTTTTGGCAAACTCCAGGCAGGCTGCCATGTGCCTTTTACTAAAGGGTCACTTCCATCTGGCCACTCTACCATACAGGCCTGATTGGCGGATTGCTGCAGAGATGGTTATCCTAATGGAAGGTTCTCCTCTCTCCACATAGGAAAACTGGAGCTCTGACAGAGAGGCCATCGGGTTCCTGGTCACCTCCCTGATTAAGGGCCCAATCACTTAGTTTAGACAAGCGGCCAGCTACAGGAAGAATCCTGGTGGATCTGAACTTCTTCCATTTACAGATGATGGAGGCCACTGTGCTCATTGGGACCTTCAAAGCAGCAGAAATGTTTCTGTTCCTTTCCCCAGATTTGACAATCCTGTGTCAGAGGTCTACAGACAATTCCTTTGACTTCATGTTTATTTTGTGCTCTGACATGCACTGTCAACTGTGGGACCTTATATGTAGACAGGTGTGTGTCGTTCCAAATCATGTCCAATCAACTGATTTTACCCCAAGTTCACTCCAATTAAGCTGTAGAAACATCTCAAGGATGATCAGTGGAAACAGGATGCACCTGAGGTCAATTTTGAGCTTCATGGCAAAGGCTGTGAATACTTATGTACTAGGCATGTGGAGATTAATCCATACGAATCAGTATCTAGATACAAACGTGCATGATGTGAATGCATCGATTCATTCAGTGTGCATCGATTAAACTCACGGGTGAAATAGTGTTGCTGCCTGCTTGCATCGATTTTTTCCGAGGCACAGTGAATGCACCACAGACAGAAGCCAGAAAGCACATTTTTTTTCTACCACAACAAACATGATGACATCAATAGTCTTTTAGCTTAATGATTCCCTTATCGGTTCTTCAGTTTGGGACACCGGAGCAGCTGTTGTTTTTGAGGGTTTTTATCAGGAAAATTATAATTTTTCTACGATGATTGCAGACTGCAGCGCCTGTTCTCTGCTTCGCTGGTTTTCAGAAGTGGCAAGTCTGCAATTTCTTCATCAACCCCTCTCAAAGCCATTAAAGATGTCAATCGTGAGTCACCTTTGTGTGAATTAAAGTCACGAACTGGGACTCGTGTCTTGTTGCGGGCAAGAAACGAGAATCCTCCTCCGTTTCATACCAGAGTTTTACATGATGGTTCTCTGGCGTGAGCGCCATGCGTAAAATGAAGTTGTCCATCAGGTCATGGAAATAAAAATATTGTTGTTTTCCATTCGGCTTCTCCCGGTTTGTTCTGGGTCACCACAGTGGATAAAGGCTGATCCGCATTGGTATTTAGCACAAGTTTTACGCCGGATGCCCTTCCTGATGCATCTCCAGTGTAACCTGTAACACACAGCCGCTGGTGTTCCAAAGAGGTCTCCCATCCAAGTACTAACCAAGCCCCACACTGCTTAGCTTATGAGATCTGACGGGATCAGGCTGGCATCACAGCAGATCGGCTGTAATGTTATTAATAATAATAATAATAATAATAATATCCTCTGTTTTGTGGAACTAAGTGCACGGCTCCAAAGAGCCGCGCAGGTTTCGATCAGAACTAATAACTTCAGAGCGACTCGCCATTTTAAATCAAATGACACCTCTTTCCGAATGTTACAATGCAAACAATAAACTACAATCGGCCAAAATGTTTTTCCCCCTAAATAAGACGTCTTCTGTTTCTTATGAATTACATCCTGACGTGCAGCACAGCCAGCTGTAAGAGCTCAGCTCAGAGTCGATGGAGTTACATTTGTGTCATAATATCTGAAAGGAAATGCTTTTGAGAAAAAAAACTACAGATTTCTATTTATGTCCAGAGATCAAAGATCCATCATGTACATCAAGGATCCAGTGACCATGTACAGATTTTATTATTTTTATTTATGTCCAGAGATCAAAGATCCAGTGATCAATTTCATATTTATTTACTTTAAGACTCAATGAAATGTTGTTGACATGGAAATCCTGTAAAGCCTACTTTTAGTACACAGAAAATTCACAAGAGGTAAGGGAATCGCTAAATAACTGGATCAATAAACAGAATTGATAACGGCATTGATATTAATAAAATCTTATCAATACCCATCATTAATCGTATCACACCAAATCGCATTGTGAGGAATTGAATCACCATCAAATACATATCAAATCGCAGTGAATTTGGAACAGGGGTGAATCATATCGCATCGTATCGTCATGTATTGCTATATTATCATATCGCTGATACTGAGGTGTGTATCGAATCATTGTTAGTGATGAGATTCACATGCCTATTACGTGCATGTGATTTCTTATTTTTTAAATACATTTGCAAAGTTCTCAAAAAATCATACTGTCATTATGGGGTATTGTGTGTAGAATTTAGAGGGGGGGAAATTAATTTATTTGGGAAATAAGGCTGTAACATAACAAAATAAGGAATTAGTGAAGCGCTGTGAATACTTTCTGGATGCACTGCAAGTAAAAAGACCTCTGAATGCAACTTATTACATCAATACTGAGATGATGCACACTAAACATTTTTAATGCTTTTGAAGGTGTTTTCAGGGGCTAATGTTTGCCATGTTTTCCTTCCACACTTCAGTATTTCTAAGTAGGTCAAATTTGTAAAAACCCTCTTGTGAGTATATTGTCCCCTCAGTACCCATATGGCCCAGTAATTTTCCAGAATATGTGTCCAAAGATTACTCTGTAGACTGGCTAGTAAGAACAGTGTTTCATGGAGCAGCAAACACTGACAACGTTGCGATTTTTGGGTTTGCCAACTTTATTGGTGAAAATCAGGGTTTGCCTCTGTCATTAGTCACATTTCATTGACATTTAGCAATATGAACGCAAATGTTGGTGAAACGGTTTGCAAATAACAATGGGTGAACATTCGTGATGGTTATCAATTGTTAACAAACTGTTTGCAATGATTACCAACTGCCACTCTTTTGCCACTGTTTGGAAACGTTTGGGACCTTTTGCCAACTCCTGGTAAAATACCAGGTGAATCAATCCCTCCCCAGCATTCAGATTTCTCCTGACCACTGTGGAAAACAGAGCTCAGAAGACTTGCCTGTAGAAGCTATATAGAAGAAGGATTTCCAGAATATGTTAAGGAGTTGATGTCAGGAAGAAGCCCAACATGTTGCTGCCCTTGAGGAAGAATTGTTTTGTCTGGCTGCTGCTGCAGCTATCCTGCTGCAGAAGAGAAGGAAAAAAGAGGAAGAAAAAGAACAAAGGAAGAAGAAAAAGGAAGACTGATTTGGTCAGAGAGTGGTTGTGAACCCAAAAGAACTTTAGCAACCTTTCATGAACCCTGACAAAACCCAAAACTCGCTACGTTCATCAGCATTTGCCACTAGCAAAACCACCGCTAGCATTAACTGGTTTAGTCTGTTTTTTTCTCTAATGAGACACTTTTAGTACAAGCTGATAAACAGCATTGTCTCCACATAGTTTGTTCAATATTTTTGTGTGTGTGTGGGGGGGTGAGGGGTAGGTCTAAATCTTTGCAGATATGTAGCCATGTGACTAAATTTCATTGAGGCATGCAATGCACTGGTTAGTGTTTGGTAAATTCAGCCGTCTCTCAGAATTAGGAGTAGTGTAACAAGACACCTCCTTCAGGGTTTGACACGACTCAATTGTTTGCGAGGTCACAGTGTGGTTCAAATCACGATACATTCCTCTCAGATTCCCTACATGTATTCAGTACTTTAAGGTTTCCCATAGTCCCCCTGATGGGTCCCTGTGCTTCCTAGAATGCACCGTGGGGCCAGCAGAGTTCCGGTGACTCACAGCGCATGTAAACAATGGCTAGCAAGGATGGGGATGGTGTTGATCCAGTGAGTTCACGGGCAATTACAACCCCAATTCCAATGAAGTTGGGACATTGTGTGAAATGTAAATAAAAACAGAATACAATGATTTGCAAATCCTCTTCAACCTATATTCAGTTGAATACACCACAAAGACAAGATATTTAATGTTCAAACTGATAGACTTTTTTGTTTTTGTGCAAATATTTGCTCATTTTGAAATGGATGCCTGCAACATGTTTCAAAAAAGTTGGGACAGGGCAACAAAAGACTGGGAAAGTTGATGAATGCTCAAAGAGCACCTAATTGGAAACAGGTGCGTGTCATGACTGGGTATAAAAGGAGCATCCCCAAAATGCTCAGCCATTCACAAGCAAAGATGGGGCGAGGATTAATTTTAATTTAATAATTTAATTTATTAATTTATATAGCCCCAAATCACGACAAAGTCACACCAAGGCTCTTCACATAATTCACAACAACACAAATTAATCTAAATTCAAAATTAAAAGCAAGAAAAGCACAGTTAAAAGATAAAACACAGTAGTGTCTGTCAAAACACGATACGAGTTCTGCAGCTGTGAAGTCCAGGACCAGAGTTGTCAACAGCTCCTGCTGTTGGCAGCCAGCCACGCCCCCTGTCTGGTCAGCGCGCAGATCAAGGTGTCACTCTGTGATCAGATGCCTGCGGGGGAGCGAGAACTACATGCACGCATGTGTTAGGTAGGGAGTGGGGAGGGTGTGCAACACACAAGCACACGTGTTGTCGGGAGAGCCGACATGCCACGTGTACTTGGCAACTCAACAGTTGTGGGGTACTTAGACAAATTTCACCGCCAGCTCGAAAGTGATCGTCTGCTGACTGTTGTCATGCTAACAGTGCAAATGGCCACACATTTTCTAAGTGCCACGCGAGCGGTGTTAGATGTTTGCGTGTGTCACCTGGAATTTGGCTGACACCTGCCGCGAGAGGGATCGAATGGGCTCTCAGAGTGTACACTCTGTTTTTCAGCTGCTGTTGTGCACAAATAGTTGTAGCAACAGGTGTACGAGGCATTGGAGGCAGCTATGATTTTACATGTATTGCATATGATTCCTGCTTCATCCCCAATTCATGCTCAATTCTACTACATTCGTACTATGTGTGAAGGGGCTCTTAAGAGTGTTATCTAGAAGAGGTGTGTCACCTGACTTCCGCCATGCCCCGATGTTGTCTTGTTGTCCATACTTCACAAGGTTTGTTTACATTGTGCCCTGAACTGGAATTCTGCTGAAACTGACCTCTTGCATAATTCATGATTGCGAGATTCACAACTGTGAAACAGTAAATGGAACAAAAGACAAACAAAAGATGATGGAATACTATCACTTGAAATGTTCCACGACTGGCCCATGAAAAACACAAATCTGAGCATGACAATATAATACACAGTCAACATTTTACACAGAACACAGTATGGTTCATGTAAAATACAGCATTTTTTTGGTTGCACCCCTAGTCAGAATAAATTCTCACCAGAATGCATCCAACTCAGCTATGACAGACCACAGTTAATTTGCTGGAGCTAAAAGCTTAAAAAAAATGAGGAAAAATTGAGGAAGATACACAAGAAGGAAATATTGGTGGGCTTGACCATCATGCTGCCAAGATTTATCTGTTATAAAACAAGGAAATACAGTATAAAACACACGAACACAAGGTTACAATATCTTGTGATTTGTACTTCAAGATTGTACCTAAAGTTTTTTTTAATCTTTGTCCACTGCAAATTATTTGATTCTGAACAAGATTAAAAAAAAAAACTTTAGATTTAGAAGTGTTTGATAATTTATCTTGTTGTGGCAACGGTGGTGGTCAAGCGGTGAGTGCACTTGGTTTCGGTGCGACAGGTTCCTGGTTCAAATCCCACCCCTGCAACATTTCTCCATGTAATGTGCAGTTGCATCAGGAAGGGCATCCGGCATAAAACCTGTGCCAATTCAACATGCAGATCCACCTCGGATTTGCTGTGGCGACCCCGAGTGCAAACAAGGGAGCAGCCGAAGGGTCTTATTTACTGATAATTATCTTGTTGTAAGGGTTAATTTCTTATTTTAAGTGTTCCACATGCTTATTTCTAGATTTAACAATCTTAATTCAAGACATATTGTCAAATTAAATTATCTGTCCATGCAGCAAGATAATTCACCTCAGATGTAGTGTTTTTAGACACCCCTTAATTGCAGTGTACCAATTTTTTTAAACTGCATGAATAGTTTTTCAGAAAATTACTCTTATGGTGTATCACGTGAATGTTGACCAAAGGCTAAAGGACTAAAAACTGTATCTTTTAAGAACTTTACCAAGTATCCTGTTCACAGAAGAATACACAAAAAGTCTGCAGAAGTAATAAATATTAAAAATGAAAAAAACAGAGGTATACTGTAACTGGAAAAATTCAAAAAGTGAACACAGTGAACGAGTGTGGGTGTATCTGCAGACGGTCATCGTTTTGGACAATGATTTGTTATCTTTTCCCATTTGAGTACGCAGTCACAGAAGGGTTTTCCAGAGAAAACCACACACAAACAACAAAAAAAAAATACTCTGCGTCTCTGGACGTTCGAACCACAAGATGACAACATTTTTATTGCTCAAAGCGAAACAATATGGAGCCTTGACAACAAAGAGCCTTTCCAAAACAAGAACAGCACACCAGAGGATTTACACATGGGACTGGGCTCTGTTGTCATTCTGTTTTGGACTGACAAAGTCCCCCATTGTTCCTCTAAAACCACCACGTTGAAAAGATATCCGGACCATGTCCACCTTGTTGATAATAAAGTGCTCCAACCATGTATTTTCTTCGGCCTTGTTTCCTGAAAGAAAATATTACCCAAACATCTTTTTTCATCTCAGCATGGCCATTAATTTGCTCTAAAATGCCAAAATATTGTCCCAGGGGCCACATCACAGTTTATGCAACACATGAGCCAGGCCCCTTAAAACACAAAGTTTATTTACTGTAGACTGTAGTAGAGATGCTATAGTAACAACTGAAAAAAGAGCTGCATGCTGAGGTCACACAGGCGGTGCATTGCTCAACACGTCCTCAACGTGGCTTTTCCTGGAAACACAGTGCACATTAACTCCAACCGGGTAATCACTGAATTACGCCTGGAACTGCAAAAGAGTTCACTGGAACAAGTCCTCAGCAGTGACTAAGAACAACAGAAACGCTGTTCAGGGCAGGTGATGGTCAAGCGGTTAAAGCGGTGGGTTTGTGGGCTCAGTTCAAGCCCATGTCAGGCTGGGAAAGTCACTCAAAACCCTTGGAGAATGTCCTTAATCCCAAGTTGCCCCCAATGTGTAGCGAGCACCTGGCATGGCAGCACCGTGATGTCTGTGTGTGAATAGCAGTGTTGCCACAGTTACTTTGAAAAAGTAATCCAATTACTGATTACTTACTACTCCTTGAAAAAGTAACTTAGTTACTTTACTGATTACTCAATTGTAAAAGTAACTAAGTTAGATTACTTGTTACTTTTTAGTTACTTTCCCCAGCTGTCGACAACAACCCTCTGCCACCTCAACATGACAATGATACTTGTTTGCCTCACTTTATAGTCACCCTTTCTTGACTTCAATGAAAATAAATAATTGTTTTATAAAAAGTAAAATAAAGACCTCTTTCTTGACCTCATATTTAACGTGACAGCACTGTAACAGTAAAACTTGCAATTTCTAACCTACATTGTTTATAAATGTAACTATTACATTGCTTCTAACATTTAAATTCTCTCTAAACATTTTACTTGTCGAAATTATTATTATTATAAGTAGTATTAGTAGTTGTAGTAAAAAAGGCTTCAAATCTGGACCTTTAATCTAGGGGTGTTGTGGGGGGGGCACATCCTTGCCCCACACCCCCATTCCATCTGGATTCGCCCCTGCTTTGGCGCTTGAGCACAAAGAATAGATAACATTTATTTATGCAGAAAACATGACCAGATTTACAGGTAAGAAAGTTTTATTGGGTTTTCACATCATGTGGTCCTCAGAAAGAGAGTTTAGGTGCATTTGAGTAGAAAATAGTGTTAGTTGTTGAAGTCGTGGAGGATCAGCTGTTTTTAACGAACAGATATGGAGCGGCTCAGCTCAGAATTCTAAATAAAGGAGGAAAAAAAAGCATAAAAATGTCTTTGTAAAGCTCAGTGCAAGTGTGCTGTTGTCACTGTGCTTTAAGAGGTGAGGACAAGTCGTAGCTGCAGAAAACCACGGATGAAAAGCTCACAGCTCGCTTAAAGTGGGCAGTTCAGTCGAACCCCGACCTCCTGCCCACAGTTTAATGCTGCTATTGACCCACAATGCAAAAATAATAGTAACGCACAGTGACTTGGAGAAGTAACTTTCGTTGTGTGGGCCGCCAGAAGAGGATGTACTGCTGGCCCACCACCAAAGGGCGCCCTGCCTGAAGTGCGGGCTTCAGGCACGAGAGGGCGCTGCCGCCACGGACACAGCCGGGAGTGACAGCTGTCACTCATTAATTCCTGACAGCTGTCACACATTCTTCATCATCGCACTCCATAAAGACCAGACGTCATCTCCACCTCATCGCCGAGATATCATACTTCATTGGAGGTAATATCCTCAGCCGTTTGTGTCTTTTGCAATATATCTGTATATTGTGAGTGTTGCAGGAGTACCGGTTCCTTTTTCTGTGGAGGCTGAGTGAGTGCAGGACGGCACTCTTTTCCCCTGAGGAATCACTGCGGTACTCTGCAACATATTGAGTGAGAGGTGGAGGTGGCATTCCCACCGCTGTTGTTACTGGGTGTACACACACCCACACTTGACTGTCTTCGTTCTTCGCCAGCAGTACCAGATCCGACAGTCGGGGACGGTGATCACCTGGGAATTCGGGACTTGGCGGCTCCAGTATTCACCAGGTTCTGTGGGGGTGGAAATCGTGTGGTTCCGGCTCTTCTCAGGACAGACGTCTTCTATCCTCGAGCCTGCCCACACGTCACCTTTGTAATTTGACTGTAATTATATTCTGAGATTGTCTGTATGTTCGTTGTGCACATTTCACAACATTAAATTGTTACCTTTTGGCTCATCTATTGACCGTTCATTTGCGCCCCTGTTGTGGGTCCGTGTCACTACACTTTCACAACAACTTTAATCTGATTACTGATTTGGAAAGATTAACGCGTTAGATTACTCGTTACTAAAATAAGTGGTTAGATTAAAGTAACGCGTTACTAAGTAACGCATTGCCGGCATCACTGGTGAATAGGTGAATGTGAGGCATCACTATAAAGTAAGTAAAAGTATTTAAGTAAGAAGAAGAATTTTAAATTCTATTCTGGAATTAACAGGAAGCCAATGAAGAGAAGCCAATATGGGTGAAATATGCTCTCTCCTTCTAGTCCCCGTCAGTACTCTAGCTGCAGCATTTTGAATTAACTGAAGACTTTTCAGGGAACATTTAGGACAACCTGATAATAATGAATTACAATAGTCCAGCCTAGAAGAAATAAATGCATGAATTAGCTTTTCAGCATCACTCTGAGACAAGACCTTTCTAATTTTAGAGATATTGCGCAAATGCAAAAAAGCAGTCCTACATATTTGCTTAATATGCGCATTGAAGGACATATCCTGATCAAAAATAACTCCAAGATTTCTCACAGTATTACTAGAGGTCTGGGTAATGCCATCCAGAGTAAGGATCTGGTTAGACACCATGTTTCTAAGATTTGTGGGGCCAAGTACAATAACTTCAGTTTTATCTGAGTTTAAAAGCAGGAAATTAGAGGTCATCCATGTCTTTATGTCTGAAAGACATTCCTGCAGTTTAACTAATTGGTGTGTGACCTCTGGCTTCATGGATATCATCTGCGTAACAATGAAAATTTAAGCAATGCTTTCTAATAATACTGCCTAAGGGAAGCATGTATAAAGTGAATAAAATCGGTCCTAGCACAGAACCTTGTGGAACTCCATAATTAACCTTAGTCTGTGAAGAAAACTCCCCATTTACATGAACAAATTGTAATCTATTAGATAAATATGATTCAAACCACTGCAGCGCAGTGCCTTTAATACCTATGGCATGCTCTAATCTCTGTAATAAAATTTTATGGTCAACAGTACCAAAAGCTGCACTGAGGTCTAACAGGATGAGCACAGAAATGAGTCCACTGTCTGAGGCCATAAGAAGATCATTTGTAACCTTCACTAACGCTGTTTCTGTACTATGATGAATTCTGAAACCTGACTGAAATTCTTCAAATAGACCATTCCTCTGCAGATGATCAGTTAGCTGTTTTACAACTACCCTTTCAAGAATTTGTGAGAGGAAAAGGAAGGCTGGAGATTGGCCTATAATTAGCTAAGATAGCAGGGTCAAGTGATGGCTTTTTAAGTAATGGTTTAATTACTGCCACCTTAAAACCCTGTGGTACATAGCCAACTAATAAAGATAGATTGATCATATTTAAGATCGAAGCATTAATTAAAGGTAGGGCTTCCCTGAGCAACCTGGTAGGAATGGGGTCTAATAATAATAAATAATAATAATAATACATTTTATTTATATTGCACTTTACATTTGTAAACAAATCTCAAAGTGCCACAGAGGTTAAACAAGAAGCATAAAACAACAATCAACAACAATAAAAATAAAACAAGATAAATTAAAAATCTGTTAATATTAGCAACTATAATTCCTAAGCTTTCTGAAATAAAAACGTTTTAAGATTTGATTTAAAAGAGTCCACTGACTGTGGCGCCCTCAGGTGGATGGGCAGGGCATTCCACAGGCGTGGTGCTGCTGCCTGAAAGGCTCTGTCCCCCATTGTGTGGAGCTTGGTTTTGGGGACCTGGAGGAGGTGACTGTTGTTTGAGCGGAGGCGTCTCATGGGCTCATGGGGGGACAGAAGTTCTTTGAGGTACACTGGTGCACCGCTGCAGACACACTGATAGGTCAGGAGGCAGATCTTAAATTCCACTCTGAATCTAACAGGAAGCCAATGGAGTTTGTTTAGGATGGGAGTAATATGTTGAGTTTTTGGCACCCCCATCAGGATCCTGGCAGCACAGTTTTGAATGGACTGGAGACGTTGTAAATTTCTGCCAGAGATCCCGATGAGGAGTGCATTACAATAGTCCAGCCTGGAGGAGACAAAGGCGTGGACCAGCCTCTCAGCATCAGACAACGACAAGGAGGGGCGGAGTTTGGAAATGTTCCTGAGATGAAAGAATGCTGTCTTACAGATATGCTGGATATGGGTGTCAAATGAAAGGTTGGGGTCAAAACGGACTCCCAAGTTTGTAAACAGATGTTGATAATGGAATGTTGTGGCCAAAAAATGAAAATACTTTGAGGGGGGATGATTTCAGTTGATGTGGAGTGCCAATGAGAATGGCTTCAGTTTTTGTGCTGTTTAGCTGGAGAAAATTGTCATTCATCCACGCCCTTGTCTCCTCCAGGCAGGCAGTGAGAGTGTGAATGGAAAAAGAGGAAGTGTGGTCCAATCTGACATAGAGCTGAGTATCATCAGCATAGCAATGGAAGGATATTCCATACCTGCTGATGATGTGGCCCAAGGGGAGCATATAGATGGAAAATAAGGTCGGTCCAAGGACCGACCACTGGGGGACCCCACAGGTTGCAATGTGGGGCCTCGACCTGGCTTCCCCAAGGGCCACATACTCAGCTCTATCAGTCAGGTAGGACCGAAACCACTGAAGTGCTGTATCTGAAAGACCAATGAAATGCTGAAGTTGGTGAAGAAGGATGGTATGGTCTACAGTGTCAAAGGCGGCCGAGAGGTCCAGGAGCAAGAGAAGGGATAGAGAGCCCTGGTCAGAAGCCACTGACTAACTAACTCAGAACAATCGGAGAGAAAGAGTCTAACCAAATACCAGCATTACTGAAAGCAGCTGAATATAAAGATATGTCTTTGGGATGGTTATGAATAATTTTTTCTCTAATAGTTAAAATTTTATTTGCAAAGAAAGTCATGAAGTCATTACTAGTTAAAGTTAAAGGAATACTCGGCTCAATAGAGCTCTGACTTTGTCAGTCTGGCTACAGTGCTGAAAAGAAACCTGGGGTTGTTCTTATTTTCTTCAATTAGTGATGAATAGTAAGATGTCCTAGCTTTATGGAGGGCTTTTTTATAGAGCAACAGACTCTTTTTCCAGGCTAAATGAAGATCTTCTAAATTAGTGAGACACCATTTCCTCTCCAGCTTACGGGTTATCTGCTTTAAGCTGCGAGTTTGTGGGTCATACCACGGAGTCAGGCATTTCTGATTTAAGGCTCTCTTTTTCAGAGGAGCTACAGCATCCAAAGTTGTGCTCAATGCGCATGTAAAGCTACTGACGAGATAATCTATCTCACTCACAGAGTTTGGGTAGCTACTCTGCACTGTGTTGGTATATGGCATTGAAGAACATAACAAAGAAGGAATCATATCCTTAAACCTCATTACAGCGCTTTCAGAAAGACTTCTACTGTAATGAAACTTATTCCCCACTGCTGGGTAGTCCATTAAAGCAAATGTTATTAAGAAATGATCAGACAAAAAGGGGTTTTCAGGGAATACTGTTAAGTTTTCAATTTCTATGCCATATGTCAGAACAAGATCTAAAGTGTGGCTAAAGTGGTGGGTGGGCTCATTTATATTTTGAGCAAAGCCAACTGAGTCTAATAATAGATTAAATGCAGTGTTGAGGCTGTCATTCTCAGCATCTGTGTAGATGTTAAAATCACCCACCATAATTATCTTATCTGAGCTAAGCACTAAGTCAGACAAAAGGTCTGAAAAATCACAAAGAAACTCACAGTAATGACCAGGTGGACGATAGATAATAACAAATAAAACTGGTTATTGAGCCTTCCAATTTGGATGGACAAGACTAAGAGTCAAGCTTTCAAATGAATTAAAGCTCTGTCTGGGTCTTTGATCAATTAATAAGCTGGAGTGGAAGATTTCTGCTAATCCTTCTCTTCGACCCGTACTTTGAGCATTCTGACCGTTAGTGTGACTCGGGGGTGTTGACTCATTTAAACTAACATAATCATCCTGCTGTAACCAGGTTTCTGTAAGGCAGAATAAATCAATATGTTGATCAATTATTATATCATTTACTAACAGGGACTTAGAAGAGAGAGACTTAATATTT
The DNA here is from genome assembly GCF_902500255.1 of Thalassophryne amazonica. Lineage (NCBI taxonomy): Eukaryota > Metazoa > Chordata > Actinopteri > Batrachoidiformes > Batrachoididae > Thalassophryne > Thalassophryne amazonica. The sequence goes on from NC_047103.1 coordinate 60,000,891, forward strand.
AATAAACCACATTTAACTGTTTTAGTCTGTGGTGCAGTTGAAGGTGCTATATTATTTTTTCTTTTTGAATTTTTATGCTTAAATAGATTTTTACTGGTTACTGGTGGTCTGGGAGCAGGCACCGTCTCTACGGGGATGGGGTATTGGGGGGATGGCAGGGGGAGAGAAGCTGCAGAGAGGTGTGTAAGACTACAACTCTGCTTCCTGGTCCCAACCCTGGATAGTCACGATTTGGAGGATTTAATAAAATTGGCCAGATTTCTAGAGATGAGAGCTGCTCCATCCAAAGTGGGATGGATGCCATCTCTCCTAACAAGACCAGGTTTTCCCCAGAAGCTTTGCCAATTATCTATGAAGCCCACCTCATTTTTGGACACCACTCAGACAGACAGCAATTCAAGAACATGCGGCTAAACATGTCACTCCCAGTCTGATTGGGGAGGGGCCCAGAGAAAACTACAGTCCAACATTGTTTTTGCAAAGTTACACACTGATTCAATATTAATTTTAGTGACCTCCAATTGGCGTAACCGGGTGTCATTACTGCTGACGTGAATTACAATCTTACCAAATTTACGCTTAGCCTTAGCCAACAGTTTCAAATTTCCTTCAATGTCGCCTGCTCTGGCCCCCGGAAGATATTTGACTATGGTTGCTGGTGTCGCTAACTTCACATTTCTCAAAACAGAGTCGCCAATAACCAGAGTTTGTTCCTCGGCGGGTGTGTCGCCGAGTGGGGAAAAATGGTTAGAGATGTGAACGGGTTGGTGGTGTACAGGGGGCTTCTGTTTAGAACTATGCTTCTTCCTCACAGTCACCCAGCCGGCCTGCTTTCCCGGCTGCTCGGGATCTGCTGGGGGACAGCTAACGGCGGCTAAGCTACCTTGGTCCGCACCAACTACAGGGGCCTGGCTAGATGTAGGATTTTCCAAGGTGCGGAGCCAATTCTCCAATTCGCCCAGCCTGGCCTCCACAGCTACAAACAAGCTACAATTATTACAAGTACCATTACTGCTAAAGGAGGCCGAGGAATAACTAAACATTTGACACCCAGCGCAGAAAAGTGCGGGAGAGACAGGAGAAGCCGCTATGCTAAACCGGCTAAGAGCTAATAGCTGCGCTAAGCTAGCGGATTCCTAAAAACACACAAAGTGAATAATGTGAAAATAATTTAGAGGTGATTCAGCAGAGAGAGTGCTTTAGTTAAGGCACGTGAAGATTACACTGTGAAATAAATTATTATCTAGTTATCTAGATCAAAACAATGCAGATTAAACAGCTAACAGATACAGCAAAATACCGCTGTGCTCCGGACCAGGAAGTGATACAATACCGCAGTGACAGCCAACCACCAGTAGACGTCACCAGTGTAGGTCACTGGCATCAGTCTGCCATAAGATAAGTTGGTCTTTTCCATTTTCTGGGACCCTGCATGTGAGATCATAGTCAGGGAAGCGTCACATGGCTGTTGTGTTGTAGCTGATGTTCCTGCACAATGCAAGTACTATGTCTCATCTGAGTCTCTCTCAGTAACCTTTTCTTTGATGCAGTCATTCGAGTGATACCTAAGGATTCTTCAGCAAGACCAACCAAAGACATCCAGCCAACACCTCATGCGGCACGGGGGCACAGTGGTTAGCAATCTTGCCTCACAAGAAGAAGGTCTGTGTTTCGATTCAAACTAATGCCTTTCTGTGTAGAGTTGTCATGCTTTCCACTGTCTACTTGGGATTCCTCCCACAATCAGAAATATGCTTATTTAAGGTCTGCTCCTTTCTCTGCCCATAACCAAGGCAGAGTCTCTACATCTGGAGTTGGTCCTTGGGTGTTGGACTGTGGCTGCCCACTGATCCTAGTGAATGGATTGTGCCTGACTAATTAGGAAGGATTAAATGTAGAGGACAAATTTCCTTGTATGTATTCATGTGTGTATACACGGCCCTTCTTCTAAGGTCACTGGTTCATGTTCAAGTCTCACAACCACACAATAAGAGTCAAACCACCAGGACCCAAAAGACTTGGACTTTCATTCTCCTGGAATTGTGAAATACCTCATCCAGCCATGTTTGTTACTTCTTAGCAGATGTCTCTTGAGCTTATAGGGTTGAATGTCCCTTCAGAGACAAATTAGATAGATAGATAAATACTTTATTGATCACCCGAAGGAGAAATTTGGCTGGCCAGCAGCAACACATGCACGCATAAACACATAAAAATGCCTAAAAAATACATACATAGTTAACTTAAAAATCACTAACAAATAAAACACAAATGCCATCTACTGGATGGGAGTGTGAATAGTGACTAACGTGTGATCGGTGATTCACAATTGCTGAATTACACTTCACAAACAGAATTTTCAGTTTTGCAAATGCCTTTTTTTACCAAATGAAAAAAATGACATTTACAAATACACATTTATTTGTAAAAACCAACACGTTACTGTAACTTGTGTGTTGGTCTGTGTGATGGCAGTGTTCTATGCATTTTGATGGGGGGGGGGGGGGGTGATTGAGAGGAGACTCATTTCCCTTTTGGCGTGTGTGTCGGTTAATGCTCAAACCTTCAGAATTAGTGCATTACTTTAAAAGATATGTGTGATATTTTCACTTTGTAAAAATGACAGAGTTGCCATTAATGTCAATAAACTGTCCAGAAATGAAACCATGAGTGAAAAGTGCTTTGCATTTGCTCTCTTGTGCCCTGTTGTTGTATGTTCAAAGTAAATGACAGTTCTTTTTTGCAGTAGCAGCGGCAGCTGGCAGCCTGCCCGCCTGCAGTTGTGTCCAACCACCTCGCACCACAGAGACTGACAAGAACATCATCTGAATATTCAGGGTCAGTGAAATTTTCCTTCATATGTTGGGGGAGTGAGATCTTTGTTGCTACTATGAATTCTGTTTTTCAGAAATGCAATATACATATAGAAACTGAGTACAGAACAATAGATATTATCAAAGACAAATGATGAATTGAGCAGCACAGCTGAATCCAGACCATGTGAGCAGCTGATCACTAGGGGGCTCATGGCCACTGCAGACTGCTTAGCTCATTATCGCTGCTCAGTCCGGTCAATTCTCACCCCACTCCAATAAAATCCCCCACCCCTCGTTTCTAAAAAGAAAAAAATATTCAACATGAGTGTGCTTTCATGGCCGTATTAGCGAAACAAATCAGTGCACGTGTGCGTGGGGGACACACGGAAGCACATGCGCATGCGTGCGCACACACACACACACGCAAAAGTCCAAACTACCCTACAACAGTAATGTCCACAAACAGTCACAGAAGATGAAAAGTGTGGAATAAAAGTCAAAGACAAATGATGTGGAACGATTCAGCAGCTGAAACTCAGCCCAGTGTTGCATCTGTCACATGTGTCTGATGTGACGCTTGCAGTGTGTTTCAGGCTTAATAATACATAGATGCATTCTGTGTCAGTCATGCTTCAGATGCATGGTGTAACTGGGTCCGGTACCCCTCCGGTATGTGAACGTGGAGTGAGGGATAAAATGAGATTCCACATTTTTTCCCCAGATATGGCCCTCCACATTCAGTCCTGCTCTCCTCACATGCCCTGGTTGAAACACAGCCCCACACAGGCACACAGACGTGTGTTTCGTGTGAGCAGGACCGGTACCACTCCGGTATATGATATGACACAATACCTGACAATTCATTGTGATGGCTTAGCAGCTATTAATGACTCTTCTTAAAAATCACTTCTGAAGAAGAAAAGAAAAAAAGGAGACCATAGTCATTTTGGATTGCCTATCAACAGCTTCCAAACTGAGATGATATTTCTCTGGTTCGCTGTGATGTCAGGCTCTAGTTCTGATATTGTGACATACATGTAAAGCCTCGGTCCCACCGAGTGAAGAAGGAATGAAGAAGGAGCCACGCACCCTGTTTTTTTTTTTGTTTCATGAGCTATCGTGGCATTATAGTGGCTCAGAGTGGCTCTTAGAGGCATTATCTTCAGTTAACGAGGCTCCTCTCTGAGCGTGGCGCTAATTTCAAGATATTCAAAATTTAGCAACAACAGCGTGGCGCAGTTTGTGTTCGAGTTACTGCGACGGCTTAGAGGCATTTGCGTGGTGCTTACGAGTCTGCAAAAAGTCCATTATCCGTACGTCTGGCACCTTCGCAGAACCTGAGAGGCTATTTTTGGAGCAGCTCTTCCTCTTGCGCACACAATTGCACCTGCTCTGTGCACTGGACTCTATATATTTTGTAGTGGATTAATCATTTTCTGCCAAACCTTGGATGTTGAAAACACTTCTAATCACTTCTAGCATCACAGAGGACTGTTTCATCTGGACACTTTTTTTCCTCTCTTTCCTGCTCCATGTGGGATGTATTTTGAGCAGCTTAAGGTAATTATTTTTAATGTTTTTTATAGCTTGATAAAAAAGTTCCTTGCTATAAAAGTATGTCTGTATGTTGATGTCTGTTGTATGTAAAAGTATGTTGATTTAATATCTTGTTAATGGATCACTGTGTGTGCGCACTGAGGCAGCTGAGAGGCTATTTTTGGAGCGGGTCTCCTCTTTGCGCACCAAATTCCACCTGTGCTGGACTCTATATAAAATAATTATTTTGTAGCGGATTAATCATTTTCTGTCAAACCTTGGATGCCGAAAATACCTGTAATCACTTCTGGAATTAATGTATCACATGAGCTCCGCTGTGTGTGCGCACTGAGGCAGTAGTGACTCCTCATCACGCTTCAAACGAGCATTTAGGCAGAACGCCAGCTCACAAAACAGTGATATTTCAGTCAATATTGGACGAACACAAAGTTAAAATTTGGGTGACTGCGTGAAAGTGGATGTGTGTTTAAAGCCACGGAAGATAATAACTCCAGTGGAGCAGCTAAGAGCAGGAGCTGTGCGGCAACACAGGTGGAGAACGCGCAAAAGACCGATTTTGAAGACATAACACAAAGTTAAAAGTTGTATCATGGTGACTTGTAAGCTGCGGAAGAAATAAAGAAATATATATATTGAAAATGATCCACAGGTGTATATAATAAAACGGCCACCTCATTCTGTATGCAGAACGGCACCGCACGCAAAAGAGCGCTTTTGCAGAAATAAACAGACGAACACAAAGTCAAAAGTGGAATCACGTTGCAAAAATGACTGTGCTTAAAGCCAGGGAAAAAATAAAGCCAGCAAGCCATGGATGGAACGGAAGCCAGAAAGAGCAGAGAGGCGGCTGTCCATGAAAGGACAACAGCAGCGCACGCACAAAAGAGCGCTTTTGCAGAAATAAACGGACAAACATAAAGTTTTGTGTTTAAAGCCGCAAAAAAAAAAAAAAAAAAAAAAAAAGCCAGAGAGCCGCGGAGCCAGCGAGGAGCACAGAGGCGGCTCTCCAGGAACCCGTGGTTCGGTTCTAGCTGGTCTGGTGCATTACAGGTGGACTGCAGCCTGGCGCACAGCGCACAACTGCGGAACTGTGATGGAGTGTCTATGGAGTGTCTGTTAAAAAAAAAGAAAAAAAGAAGGGACATCTTTAAATGCTGCTGTGAATCTGTAAATTGAAAACCCACACTTTGAAGGGACCAGGTGTGGGAGGGCTGGAGGTTTGGACCAAACTCATGCCTAAACGTGCGCCAACATGGCGTTATCATGGCGCTATCATGGCACTACGTGGCTTAGTGTGGCTGATGCGAGCCATTCGAGGCTGTAATGACAGGTCGGTCGTGGCTCACTAGAGGCTGCTACGCGGCACATGCGGGGTACAGAGAGGCACATAGTGGCACCTTCATAGTGGATACGTGTTAAGATGAAAACGTGGGTCATTCTTCAAATAATCACCCCACACCCATGCGTGGCTCCTTCTTCAGCCTTCATTATTCAGTGGGGCCGAGGCTTAAATGTAGATTACTAACAAATGATATGCAAAGTTTAGTATTTAATAGGATTAATGGATTAGTTTTTAGTCAAGTTGCATGCTTGGTCTCCAAAGTAGTAGTCAAACAAGGTCAACATCCATTGGATTTTATGACATGCTACCCCGTAACGTGATAACCAAGCATAACAGATGATACAAACTATTCCTTTTGAAAACACCCGTGTCACTATGTTTGCTGAGTTGGGGTTAGGGTTTTCAATATGATTGGAGGATTTTTAAATGTTGACTCTTAATTCATCTTCCTGGCATCATACATTTTTGTGTAGGCCATGGTATACTGAGGCTGGATGGCAAGTGTTGTTTAGTCCCCGCAAGTGGTACTGAAAACCTACTTGGCCCATAAACGACAACTATCAATTTGTGACCCACCAAATTAAAAGAGCATATAATAAATAATGTTTTTCCTAACCTGGTGAACTTTGATGCACTAGACCAAGCAACTGTCTTTTGTCCATGTAATATCCCACAGACATGTCTGCCAACTGCTGGATGGTTAGTGGATGCTGGATTAGGAGTTGGTGTCATCGCCAGCGATAGATAGACCATTTCCAAACATAAATGTATTACAAGTAGCAATGAACCTGTGGCTACCAGACCTAAGTCATATATATATATAAACTATTGTTCACTGAAATTAACAGTCAGATCTTGGCATGAGCCTCCCATGTGCCTTCTGGCAAGCTACATCTGAAATTTTATGTCTTCTTTTTATTGTCCTTCTGTGTCACTGTAAAGCTGGATAACTGGTGATGCAACAGACAAAACTACCACCATGCACTTTCTCCCATCACAACCACAGAAGGCTGTATCTTCTTCAGGGCTGTCTGGGTGGCTTGGTGGTCATCTCCTTCTTGCACGGTCACTCAGTTCTTGAGGACTGCCTCCTTGAGACAGATATAACATACAGTGCTGTTTGTATTTGCTTATGAGTGACGTAAATGAAGTCCAAGACATATTCAGTTGAAGGAAAACTTGGTGTGAAAGTGGTTTGTTAAATATAATACTTAAACTGAAGCACTGTGCATAGAATGATGCCTGTGATTCCTAAACAGTTCATGCAATATTTTTGTTTAATCCCTTGAATCAAAGTTGAAAGTCTTCACTACAGGCACACAGATGAACAATGACAAAAACTCATAAAAAGAACAACGTAACAGTGAACCCGTGTGGCCGAACGGGTGTAGGCAGAAGTAAAGCTTATAAATACCCTCCCCTTATACCATAAGAAATAAAGAATGTATACATATATAAATATATACTCATAACAACAATACCAAAGAAACGTGCACAAACAATATAACTCAATCAATGCACTAAAATTTCAAAACACAACCAAACAAGCAATAGTGCACAATCCCAAGTATAATAACAAAATTGGTAAACCTAATTCTTCAAACTATAACGAGTAATTATATTATTTTTGTAAAGCCTTTTAACCTCTTACCCCCAGTATAGCCCATCGATGCGATATTTCACTTTTTCTCTGTGAGATACTGACAAGCCAAAATGAGGCGGGTAGTCCAACTAAGGTACCAAGTAATTTAATATTATCAGGACAATTATTCCAAATATGAACACCTTAACAGAAACATGATGACTTTTTACAGTAGTTCAGATCTTTAATTTCTCAAATAATAATGTTCCTCTCAAATTATAACTGAGTCCCTCATTTTAAACAGATCCTGGACATGTTGAGGCAAAAGTTTATTTTTAACTTTATACATAATTTGTATTGTGATGTAATCAACCAAGTCAAAGAATTTGTGGTGGTGTACAGAGGGACAGTGAGAAATATTGTGTCATTGTCCAAATATCTGTGGGCCTGGCTGTGTGTGTGGTTTAGAAGAAACAGGTTGCTTGAAATGAGCTGGTTTGTTAAATTCCTTCATTACCAAAGCCTAGATCTGATGGGACATGAGCCATGACACATTCAATTTTGGCAACATTTTTGAACAAAGGTCATCTCCAGGCAGGTCTACCCACCTCCCTCTTTTGTCCACATTCCGAGATGGGACATTTTTCACCTTTTTCAAACATTTCTGATGAAATGACATGGATCTCAAAGCTTATCCACTAACAAGTCAAAGTGTTGGAATGAGACTTGGGGTAGAACAGGTTTTATCACCATGGCGGAGGTACACACTCCGAGTGCACCTCTATTTTCCACTACTTTTTTTTAAGGGGCACTCAATATTCACCATCTGTGCTTCATTACGAAAACTGAAATAATAAGTTTAACAAGATCTGTAATACAGTGTAATCTGTACAGAGTTTTATAGTGTGGAGTCGATGACTCAGTGGATACTCATCACACAGCTCAGATTTCTCATGGCACCCAGCGACGTGCCTGCACTAATCATGTGCAGCCTGAGTTGTGTGTGTGTGTGTGTGTGTGTGGGTGTGTGTGTGTGTGTGTGTGTGGTTGTGTGTGTGTGTGGTGTGTGTGTGTGTGTGTGTGTGTGTGTGTGTGTGTGTGTGTGTGTGTGTGTGTGTGCGGACACTAATTCAGAAGGTTGGTTGGCACGTCAGTGATGTCAAAATATAGCTTTGATTTTTTTTTTCTTTAGTAAGCTTCGTCAGTGCTCTTCACTGTTTAACAAGTTATTTTGGTCCAACAAACCACTTTTCTGTAACATACAATTTAACTGACAACCATCTCAAACATTTCCCAGAATGCATCAGGTGTAAAATTGTTGCACTGTGGTCTGTAATGGGTGTTTTTTTTTTCAGCAGAGGATTTCAAGGCAACAAGTACAAGCAGTATCATCGTATTATCAAAGTGGCATCTCCAAATGCATTTTGTGTGTGGGTCTAGTGAGCAGTTACACAAACACGAGGCATTCTGGCACGAGGCAAACAAAAACAAAAACAATTAGCCAATTACACGATTAGAAAGTTGACAAAAATCAGGTCTGGGAGCATTTGCTTTTGCCACATATTGCAGCATTCACAACACTACCAACCATCCCAGGTCCAACATGGAAACAGCCCAGGCAGACAACCAGTCCATCCCCAGGTCCATCCCCGGGTATCTCTTAATCTCAATGGCTAAGACCCTGAGATATGAAGGTCAGAGCCAATAAGTGACAGTCTCTACAAGTTCAATACTTTCACCACATATAGACACACGTCTGATGTCTAAACCAAGGATGTCACTGAAAGCCTGGATCTTAGTCTTGCTTGGTCCAGGACCATCACAAACCCAGACACTCCCATTCCTCACTCTGCTCCTGCAATCAGAGTATCCATTGATTCTGCAACGACCACATCATCGTCCACGAAGTCAAGGTCAGTCAACCTTTCCTTGTTTCCTTCAGTGTTTTCCTACCAGTGGAGCGGAATGACATCACCTGCGACTGCGACACACCTGCTTCAATTAGTGCCATCCTATTTAAGCCTGGGCTGAATTGGAGGATGCTGCCAGATCTTTCCATCCATGGAAGTAGTAACCTGGCCTCAAAGTAGTATTACAGTCTCCTATTCATTTTTTTCCCCTAGCGTCTCCTGGTGTTTTTCTTTACTCACTCGTCACTAGGGTTGGGTATCGAGAACCGGTTCTTTTCGGGTATCGTTAAGAAATGATTTGATCCACCGATATCAATAGTCTTTTTGCTTAACGATTCCCTTATCGATCCTTCAGACCAGCCGTTGTTTTTGAGGGTGTTTGTCGGGAAAATGATCATTCCTCTACGTTGATTACAGACCCTGCAGCGGCTCTGTAATCAATGGTTTCTGCAGAGCGACTCCAGTTTGAAGCGTGAACCAATGAAGCAGTGCTTCAATCTGCTGGCTTGTTTGCTTCTTTGATTCGCTGCTCTTCAGAAGTGGCAAGTCTGCTTCTTAACCCCTCTCAAAGCCATTAAAATATGTCACCTGTTAGTCATTTTTGTGTGGATTAAAGTCACTAACTGGGACTCTTGTCTTGTTGCAGTCAAGAAACAAGAATCATCCTCTATTCCGTTGGCACAGCTCCAAACGCTGTGCGGCTTTCTGCCGAGACAGAGTCTGGTCAGAATTAATAACTTCAAAATGAATTGCCGCTTTAAATAAAATGACACCTCTTTCCAAACGCTGTAATACAGACAATAAACTACAACAGAATAAAACGTGCTGCATTCTTATGAATTACATCCTGACGTGCAGCACAGTCAGCTGCAAGAGCTCAGCTCAGATGTATGGAAAGACATTCATGCCAATAATGTCTGAAAGGAAATGCTTTTGACAGAAACTACAGATTTTATTTCTATTTATGTCCAGTGATCAAGGATCCACCATGTAGAGTTAATTTATGTCTAGAGTTTAAGGATACAGTGACCAATTTCACATTTTTTTACTTTAAGACTCAATAAAATGTTGTTGACATAGAAAACCTGTAAAGTCTACTTTTAGTACACAAAAAATTCACAAGAGGTATCGATAAGGGAATCAAAAAGGAATCGGATCGATAAGCGGAATCGATAATGCTATCGATATCGATAAAATCTTATCAATACCCATCCCTACTCATCACCATGTTTTTCCTTTTTTGCAGTCCACAGCCGCCACCCGCTCCGCTGGCCCACCTGGTAAACTGCACCTGTGACCTGTCCGTCAGTGAACCCACCTCCATCTCCTCCACACTATTTGCACATTCTCAATAAATTGTTAGCTTTGATTTTTGACACCCAAACTGCCTCGTTGTATTTGAGTCTGTCTCCAATTCTCAGTCTGTTGCAACAGAAAGATCAGGTCTTAACATGGACTCAGCTGGGCTAGGATCCATCCACTAGGCACTCTCCTCCCAAGGAGGGATGCTTACCCATCATCAGCAGAAAATTTCTGAACTCAGTGACAGCACCCAAAAGCTTTCTCCTCAGGTAACCCAGCAAGGCACCCAGTTCAACACACTCACTGAACAGTTAGCCAAACTTCTTCCTACACCCAGCACTAGCGTCGCACCCAGTATTCCACCCACTGCCACCAGAAGCTCATCAGTCTCACCACCACCTGATTCACTGGTCTGTGATCCCGAGCCAATTTGCTCATCCTTCCTTCTGCAATGTTCTATTGTGTTCTCCTAACTGCCCTCAAAATTCAACTCAGAACACAGTACAGTTGCTTACCTCACGAGTTTGCTCTGGGGAGGCACTGGCCTGGATTACCACTATGTGGAAGGGACAGTCCCCAATCCTGGCTTCCTAGAATAGCATATGTAGAGAACTCTGTAAGGTGTTCAACCACCCGAACAGAGGGCAGATGGTGTCCGAGTGGCTTGGCTCTCTGTCTCTCCAGGCCCACAGGTCACCTCACCCTCCAACGGTCCGGCACTTCCCAGTCCTCTGGCACTCCCTGCTGACTGCTCCATGCTGGTTTGTCTCTCTTGAGGAGAGAGCCAGGAGGAAGGTTTAGGGGCATATCCAAAAGGATTGCCCTGTTTGGCAAAAAAGAGTGCTCACCAGCCATGTCCGGGTGGTTGGTGAGCAGAAAATGTATCACGGGTGACTCCACCTCTAAAAACCCAAATCCTGACCACCCTTCAGGTTAATCAGAATCACTTTTCCACCTCTGCCTTGAATGATACCAGGGCGAGGGCCAGCTTTATTAACCAAACCATTGTTGACAGGTTTAGAATCCCCCTAGAGGAACTGCCCAGCCCTCTAGGGGTTCAGGCATTAGGCGGTTCTCCCCTCACCACCAACACCCATTGCACCATTCCACTGCACCTTATTACATCAAGTACCCACCACGAGGATATGCAATTTTATGTAATCTTCTCTTCCACAACAATAGTTTTAGGACACCCGTGGTTACATCTTCATAATTCAGCCCTGGATTGGGGCGACCGGTGCTATTACCCAATGGAGCAAGAGGTGCCACTCCCTCTGCATTCGTTCGGCTTTCCCCACGAGCCATTACTTTGTGCACTTCCGTGACCAGTCTCAAACTATACAGCATTCACAACAAACAGCTATGGAGACTGCCAAAAACAAAGTACTCGTGAGTACTCCTTTTTCGGAGTGTTTCTGACAGCGTTTACATACCTTTGAGGAAAACCGAGTGCTTAAATGGAATGTAGCTGATAACGTTAAGAACGAAGCCGAAGATTCATTGCAAAGTTTACGTATGTGTGATGTCGTGCTATGATAACTCGTATTTAAGTGATAACTGTTTATTTTGATGTAGTCACAGTAAAAGCAACTGCCACTCTCTACTGTGATAAGACTTAAACATGAACGCCACCTGTTAATTGCAGTCTGCTAGAGGCTCAGCTTTGTGCATGCTTATAAGTGTTGTCATCAATACAACTGTGAAAAATCTAAGAAATACATCTGGGTGACCAGGCAGCATGAAAAACAGTGCAGAGTTCCAGGTGCACATGTAACAGAGCTGTCTGTACATATCAAGATATAATATTCGACAGACTCTCTCAAATTAAATTAAAAATAAAGCCTACCAGATCCACTGAGGAGAACAAAATACAAAATGAAAAAACTGAACAGAGCACTCACCCACTTGTAGAATGATTTTCAAGATTAAATATGTAAAGTCTACTCCATCTAAGAAGTCCTCACGCACGCACGGATCATGCGCAATGGCCAGCCAGAGAACAACATCCACATCCATTCATAATAAGTCCTCACACATGCACGGATGCCGTGTGATCGCCACCTGGAGAACAGTGTCTCACAGCAGCTCCACCAGCATCAGCTCCTCACAAAGTTCTCTCACGATTGTGGCACATCAGATAGAAAGTCCATTATCTCCTGAAAATAACATATTCTGACTTTTTTCAATGTAAGAAATACATCTGCGTGTTCAGGCAGCCTGTAAAAACAGCATTGTGGTCACGCGAAGTAAAACATGCTGATCATTACCAAAATTTAATGACTTCTAAGTTAGGCCAAGATACACCCCTGGTAAAATTTCATTGAAATCCGCTGAGGATTTTTTTGAGTAATCCTGCTAACAAACCAACCAACCAACAAACAAATGGACGCAACTGAAAACATAACCTCCTTGGCAGAGGTAATAAAGACTTTCAGGGTGTAGCGTATCATCTCCTCTCTGTGCATCCTCAAATCAATTTTGAATGAAAGCTCAAAAGCTACATTATTGGATGTAGCAGCGTTCGTTTCGCTGTGTGTGTCGGCCATCGGGATGTTTCTGCTTTTCCTAAAATATATGCCACATGGAGATAAATGCTGAGAAATGCAGAGTTAGACACTTTTCAAAAATGCACCTGCTAATTGGCCAAGTGAGAGGAATAATTAGCAATAAAATACATCAGCAACCACTGATAATTACCAAATGTGCATGGATAGACTCACAATCATGAATGCGTTGATGTTGTATTGCTAACAGGGACATCAAATAACGTGTGACATGTTCTTTAAATATGATCCACGAAGAGACCACAGGGATGCTTCTCAATAACTAACTGTTTAACACCACAGAGAACATTTGTTCCTGTAGTTTGTCCACTGTACTCACTTTTTAAGCATTATCTGCCAGTGACTCAGCCAAGGGAAGTGTGGAATTAGGGCCAAAGGGTTCATAGTTCATGCGATGGCTCTGGGGGCCTCAGAAAACCAACACCATGCATACTCAATGTGTGGCCTGATTAGAGCGCCATTGCTTCTATTACATGTGATGGAAACCATACGCTCCATCAAGAGACAGGCAGGCGTAATGCTCGTGGTTATGAGTGAAAGCGGGAGTAGTGAAGACAGGCAAGACAAGGCCAAGGCTCTGTTGCATAAGATGAATTTGGATTCATGCCAAAAACAAGAAGAAAGAAGACAAGGAGGCGGCGGAAGATCTGAGTTGTGATGGATGAACTGTAGAGGCCAATAACCCTGTCACACATCTCTCCACACCAAGCCAAGAATCTCACCAAGACCAGATTGTCCACGTAAACGTTGAGGAGCACAGCGCCTCTGTGACAGGACATCTGATCACTCCTTGCCTTCATGTCTAACAAAAGGCGTCATCATGCTGTGAGGAAACCAATGTTTTGGCATCCACCAGCTTCATTAGGCTCCAAATGTCTGCCGCCTGGCTGTGGGGGAGGCAGGCGGAACCTTTTCTACTTAAAAAAACGCTCATACTTTGATTTGGTGAGACAGAGGTATAATAGCCAGGAAGACTATAGTACATATCTTTGTTTTGCTTTAGTGTGTGCAGGCAGTACGTACAGAAACACACACACACACACACATTTAAACTGTAGATTATCTCTATCTCTGTTCTGCAACAATTATGTTATTTTTTCCTCAAGTGAAGTCAACAAAGTTAAACAACTCAGAAATATAATTTCTCTGCGTGATCACCCGTTATTTATTCATTTATTTATTTATTTAGTACGCTAGTTTGACCAAAGTTTGTGGAGACAGTCCCAATTAATAGACAGAGACTTTATTTGCCATTTGTACTCACACGCAAGGTTTGGGTGCATTGGAATTCTTGTAGCTCTTCAGTAAATAAATATAAAAGTATAAAAGTGTAAACATGTAACAGTACGAGGTCTGTTAGAAAAGTATCGGACCTTTTTATTTTTTGCAAAAACCTGATGGATTTGAATCACGTGTGCTTGCATGAGCCAACCTTGAACCTTCGTGCGCATGCGTGAATTTTTTCACGCCTGTCGATTGCATCATTTGCTGGTAAGCAGCCTTTGTGTGAGGACATGTGCAATGCGCTCGGCGGATTTTCATTTCAAGGAAAATGGTGGAACGACTGGAGCAGCACTACTGCATCAAATTTTGCCAGAAACTGGGCAGCCAGGTGGAAACCATTCGGAAGATTCAGACGGCTTTCGGTGACGAACCTATGGGCATCACACAGATTAAGGAGCGGTTCAACCGGTTTAAAGACGTCCGCACAATGGTGGAGAGCGTGCCACGCTCCAGTCGGTCATCAACATGCTGAAATGACCAGATCATTTCCAAAGTGAACGCTGTGGTGATGCGGGACCGTCGTATGACTATCCGAGAAATTGCGGAAGAGGTGGACATCAGCACTTTTTCGGCACATTCCACTGTGACTGAAGATTTGGCCATGAAAAGAGTGAAAAATTGAAAACTGAAATTCATGCTGCTGCTGACGGCAGAGCAAAAGCACCTCCAAGCTGAAGTCTCACAGGACATGCTGTGACATGTCCACCTCTTCCACAATTTCTCGGATAGTCACACGACTGAAAAGTCACCGAAAGCCGTCTGAATCATCCGAATGGTTTCCACCTGGCTGTCGGCCAGTTTCTGGCAAAATTTGATGTGGAGCTGCTCCAGTCGTTCCGTCTTTTTCCTTGAAATGAAAATCCGCCGAGAGCACTACACATGTCCTCACACAAAGGCTGCTTACCAGAAAATGATGCAATCAACAGGCATGAAAAAAATCACGCATGTGCACGAAGGCTCAAGGTTGGCTCATGCAAGCACACGTGATTCAAATCCATCAGGTTTTTGCAAAAAATAAAAAGGTCCGATACTTTTCTAACAGACCTCGTATAAAAAGGATACCTGGTGCAACTAAAAAAATAAAATAAATGAATCATTTATGCTGGTAAAAAGAACATTTTTACCATTTTAATGAAAAACTTATGACATCATAGGGATCCATAGTATCACAAACGTATCAGTGTTCAGAGATGTGACAAGGGACAGATGCACAGTGTTAAGCTAGAATGGCTAACAAAAATGCCCATTATGTATGTTTTGATCACATCCTCATGTAAGTGTTGTGTGGGCCGCTGAAGAGGAGGTACTGCTGGCCCACCACCACCAGAGGGCGCCCTGTCTGGAGTGCGGGCTCCAGGCACCAGAGGGCGCTGCCGCCTCACAGGAGCAGCCAGGGTGACAGCTGTCACCCATCACCTGAGACGAGACAGCTGATATCAATCAACAGGGAGGTATATCAGCAGGACAGCATCTCCACCTCATTGCCGAGATATCGCTCTACCAAGGAGGTAACGTATCCAGCCAAACGGATCATCTTTTGACCATTAAATACTTTTTGCCTTTACACAGAAAGAGAAAAGACAGCAGGAGACTGTATTTTGGATAAGTACTCACATTCCTGCACTCACCTGTATTTTCCTGACAAGAGGTGGAGGTGGTGTTTCCACCCTGTGTGTTGCTGGGTGCAGCCGCACCCACACCTGACTGTATCTGTTCCTTGCCAGCAGTACCGGATCCGACGAGCGGAGGCAGTGGCCACCTGGGGTTCGGGACTTGGCGGCTCCAGTATCCCCGGGGTTCGGTGGCAGAGGAAATCGGGTGGTTCCGGTTCGACTCGGACAGACGTCTCCTATCGTCGAGCCTGCCCACACGACACCTTTGGAATTCGGTTACTGCTGTATTTGTAAATCTGTTGTGTTTGTTG
Organism: Thalassophryne amazonica; assembly: GCF_902500255.1. Taxonomy (NCBI): domain Eukaryota; kingdom Metazoa; phylum Chordata; class Actinopteri; order Batrachoidiformes; family Batrachoididae; genus Thalassophryne; species Thalassophryne amazonica. The sequence goes on from NC_047103.1 coordinate 60,017,172, forward strand.
TGTGAGTTCACAACAGTAAAACTTTGTGATTTGACTTTCTCCATTGTCCGTTCATTTGCGCCCCCTGTTGTGGGTCCGTGTTCCTACACTTTCCCAACAGTAAGTGCACAGACACAAGATAGGTAGTGAAGGGGGAGCATCCAGAAGTCTGGTTTAGGTATGTACTCCACCAGAGACAAAGTCCAACAGTCTCTGTGCATCTGACATTTTTTTTAATGTCATTTTCATTGTCAAACTGTCATTCTATTGACTGCCTGCCTATCATTGCTGTCCTTTGCAGTAATTCTGATCTTTGATACTGATTCAGCACATCTGATTGCTGATCTCTGATCATTATTGCTGAGCTTTAATCCTGACTGTCTTGATCCTATAAGTAGAATAAACTGAATCAACATCAGATTCAAGTTTAAAATCAAAGAAATTAGGATGTATGATCAAAGTCAAGAGTCACAAAAACTGAATCATCTCTTGTTTGACCTAATGTCTTCCTCCCTCCTCAAACCTAACTGGAGTCTAATCACGTCCTTTTAATCAAAGGAGTTAGGATCCAAGACGGTATCAAAGGAAGCAGAATCAGAGGCAGGATCTGCCCCTTGATCAAGATCAAAGGAGTGGGGCTCAACGATTCAAAGGATGGATTCATTCTTTCATTCATTTTCTGAACCTGCTTACTCCAATAAAGGCCTATGGGGGATGGAGCCTGTATCAGTGTTCAGTGGGCATGAGGCAGGATACATACACGCTGAACAGGATGCTAGTCTACTGCAGGGCCACATGCAGACAATAACATCCACACTCACACTTACAGTCAATTTAGAGTCACCAGTTCACCAAACCTACATGTCTTTGGAAGTGAGAGGAACTGCACCCAGAGGGAACCCACGCAAGCATGAAGAGGACATGTTTCTGTGTATGCTCTCAGTTGTCCAGGTGGTTTTAACCCAGTCCAATTGAAGATTCAAGCTTCTCTACTATGAAGAGGACATACAAACTCCAGACACAAAGGACCAGGTCAGAAACAAACCTTGGGATCTTCTCATTGTGAGACAGGAGTATTAACCACTAAGCCACCCCTAAAAAAGATGGATTTGCATCAAAAATGTAATCAGCTCCAGTGTTGTATAGTAACAAAGTAAAAATACTTCACTGTGTACTTAAGTACGTTTTGGGAGACTTTGTACTTTGAGTTTTTTTAATTCAGCTTACTTTCACTTTTACTTCAGTACATTTCCGACCTTAATTGCATACTTCTACTCCGATACATTTTCTATTGGCCCTGTCGTTACTCGTTACAAAAAACAAACAAACACACACACACACGAAAAAAGTCATGTTTTCACCCAGAGACACCACTGATTACTAGTGACTGCAATGAAGTCAGGCCCATACATGTCAACCTATACGGATTTTCCGAGTTTCAGAGTCATACGGACATACAAATAAAGTCTTACAGATATTCAGGGTTTGGTCTGCAGCATGTCTGTAATTATCTGCAGTGCGACTCCACTTTGATGCGTGAGCCATTGAAGCAATGCTTCGAACCACTGGCTCGTGGTTCTTTGATTTGCTGCTCTTCAGAAGCAGTAAGTCTGCTTCTTAACTCCTCTCAAAGCCATTAAAATATCGTGAGTCGCTTTTGTGTGGATTAAAGTCACTAACTGGGACTCTTGTCATGTTTTAGTCAAGAAACGAGAATTGTCCTCCGTTCCGTTGACTCAAAATTGCCGCTTTAAATAAAATGACATCCCTCCAAATGCTGTAATACAGAAAATAAACTACAATCGACTAAAACGTTTTTTTTTTTCTTCTCAAAATGAGATGTCCTGTGTTCTTTATGAATTAAACTGATGCTGACATACAGCTCAGCCAGCTGTAAGAGCTCAGCTCAGATATATGGAAAGACATTCATGCCAAAATGTCTGAAAGGAAAGGCTTTTGACAAAAACTACAGATTTTGTTTATTTATGTCCAGAGATCAAGGATCCACCATGTAGAGTTTATTATGTCCAAAGTTTAAGGATCCAGTGACCAATTTCATATTTATTTACTTTAAGACTCAATAAAATGTTGTTCAATTCAATTTCAATTTAATCGGCTTATAAAGCGCAAAATCGCAACAAAAGCCATCTCAAAGCACCTCACATAGAACAGTTCAACATAAAAAATTAAAATAAATAAATAAAAATAAAAAAATTTAAATACATAATTAAAAACAGAAGTAAAAGAATAAAACTGATAAAAAAAAATAAAAAACTATTCATAAGAAAGAGAATAAAAATAGGCTTTAAGGCTTGACTTAAAAATGTCCATGGACTCCAACTGCCTCACGGTCGCAGGAAGACCGTTCCACAGAGCGGGTGCACGATAAGAAAAAGCTGTTTGACCCGCTGACATAGAAAAGCTGTAAAGCCTACTTTTAGTACACAAAAAATTCACAAGAGGTATCGATAAGGAATTGGCTCGATAAGCGGAATCAATAATGATATAGATAAAATCTTATCAATACCCATCCCTAATAAACACACAGGGTGAAGTCAAGGATCATTGACATGCTCGTCTGCAACATAGGCACTGGCGAGGCGATTTTTCGATACACTTGATGAAGTTCTGAGGTATGTTTTATTTTGTTCATTATATTCAATTTATTTTTCATGATTTTATTTCCACTAGTGACACACAGTCCTTGTTTCTGTAAAAAATAACTAAATTTGACACATTCAGTTCTATAAAATTCAGCTTGACGCATGAATACTAGATCTCTATTGTTTGAAATTCAACTGTGGAGGAAATACTAATGATCCTGACTTTAATGTCATTGTGGCAACTCATAATATGTGGACAAAAACCCAGTTACGTCATACCGCTATGTGGTTGTGTGTACTGTAATAAAACTGATTTTGGTGCAATTTGGAGGTTATAAGGATTTTGTGCTGATTTTATGGATTTTCTCAAATGGTTATACAGGTGGACCCTCAAAGGGGTTAACATGTATGCAGGCCGATTTGTCATGAGGCATGTCCGGTAGGCTTTTTTGCAGTTGCACACTTGGGGGATGTTTGTCAGGAAAATGATAATTTCTCTACATTGATTACAGACCTGCAGCGGGTCTGTAGCAGTTATTCGCAGGTCGAAGCAGTGCTTCGATCTACGATTCGTGGATTGATTGCTTTATTCCGCTTTATCCTAATTTTTCCCTGCTAAAACCCTGAAGAGCATATATGTCTGTGAGTAATATTTAATATTTTTATGTTAAACTGACCTGTTATGGTCCTCTGAAACAGTTGATAGATGTATTTTAGAACTTAAAAACGGGACCGATGCTAACGCGTTAGCATGTCTATGGCGTTTTCAATGTTAAAGTTAGCATTAAGCTGTTCGCATCAGCGCGTTTGTGTTGTTTTCTGTATAATTAATGGCTCAGCGTTCGTTGTCGTAAAAGAGTCAAACTGTAATTTTTTAAATTTATTTTTGTTTATATATTATAGCAACAACAATAATAGTCTACATAATAAACAATAATAGTCAATAATAATAGACTAATAATGTTACAATAAAATTTTAGCAAAAGAGACAAAAAGAACCTAATGAAACAAAACACAGCAGAAAAAATAAAACCATGTAACAATGAAAATAAATAAATACATATAGAAATAAATAACTGTTTCCTGTGAACACCTAGTGAGTAGCCTACTCTCGTTTAGGTTTTGAAACCTTGTTTCTGAAGTGTTTTTGTGTGATGTGCACAATTTTCAGTACTCTGACTAATACTACCAGTCATTTACAAGCACAATTTTCAGTACTCTAATACTACCAGTCATTTACAAGCCTAGATAAACTTTTATAAAAAAAAAAATATATCTGTCCGTTTTTGATTATTAAAATTTACTTGTACTTTAACTTTCAATACTTGAGTACATTTAGTTGTACATTACTTGTCATACTTAAGTACAATAAATACTAGATACTTTAAGAGTTTTACTTGAGTAGCATTTCAATCAGTGACTTGAACTTCTACCAAAGTCACTTGTTTCCCCTTTCGTATGGCTAGCATACTGGCATAGTATGGTACTATACTTCCTACCCTTTTAAATTAATTTTATTAGTTAACAGAGCGTGCTGCAGCCTCAATTATATCTAAAGTCTGGGGCTTTTATTGAAGCTTAGGGCTAGTGGCCGGCAAGCACCTTAGTATTTCTTCTGTTTTTCTTGTTGCTTAATGGTGACAAATTATACTTTATTTGTCGTCTTTCTGCCACCTGATTCTGTTTTTTTCTCTCTGTTTGAGGTGCGGCCCCATCCAGAGGTGGGACTGGGTGTCTTCTTCTGCAGGCCTCCCATCCTGTACACCAGCATGGACTCCCAAAATTTCCTGTATTTTTTAATTTTCAAATGTGTCGGTAGCATGGCCCAAGCAGAGGGCCAACCCTTTAAGTCTGGTCTACTTGAGGTTTCTTCCTCAAATCATCAGAGGGAGTTTTTCCTTACCACTGTCGCCTGCGTGTTTGCTGTAAGGGTTGGTAAGGTTAAACCTTACTTGTGTGAAGCGCCTGAAGGCAGCTTTGTTGTGATTTGGTGCTGTATAAATGAAATAAACTGAAATTGAATTGAAATCCCATCATGTCCTTTTGATCAATTAAATGCAGGTTCAAATTTCATAGGGAAGCTCCGCGGCTTCATCTGGATATGCATCAAAATTTCAGGCGCTTTTCAGGGACATTCACAAGTTAGAGCTCTTCACCAAATTATGGAAAAACTTCCACATGCTTTTTGAGATACTCTAATAATCAGAAAAGATTATTAGAGGTAATGCCATGGTTAGCTGTGATATACAGGCTGCACCGTCAGCACAAGCTCCTTTTCGCTTAAAGAAACAGGCACAGATAAAATTATTTTTATTCATGGTATTTATTTATAAAGATGCATGACATCCAATGCACCGATGTAGAGGAAAGATAGAAAAACAAACCTTTCCAAAGGTTTTCTGAGTTACAATAGGCTGCACAGCTTCTCCTGCCCCTCCGACGGAAGCAGAGGCCCCACGTAACTCCTGCTCAGACTCAGTGCCCCCACTGCACTTACAAACAGGTCCTCTTTCCACAAAACTGCTGACAGAGGAGAGGGATGGATTTAGCTCGGGGATTTGGGGCCCACCAAGTGACGTGGGCTTTAGTTACAAAGCAAAACATGAGAGCTTAAGTACCCAAAATGTGGCTGCTCTGTGAGAAGTGTGTGGCCCACTGCATTATGACATCACACGAACATCCAGAATTTGATATTTTACCTGCCATTGTCCAAAAAGGAAATGACTCCATTAGCAAAAAGGACTGAGAAGTGTTTTGATAAGTTAATAAGTGAGTTGAATGTTAAGACAAAAACAAGTATGAGATGATCATGAAACCTGTTGCTTTCTAACGTGTCATCTTTCAAAGGAAGTGCAACTCTAAGGAATGTGACAAATCCTTAATTCGCAGTCAGCAATTCCACTAAGGAGCCAGATCCTCCCCGCCGAGTAGAATCTCAGCTGCACTGAGCTGGAGCCCTGAAAAGAATCAAAGCAAACCCAGCTGCATTAACCCTCCCCCGGATCCTCCAGGTGCCACTCAGTCAAAATGTGGAAACCACTACAAAGATCGGCAGTGCCGACAGAGTGCTGGCGGTGCTTTACGCAAAAATAATAAATATCTACGTGTCACCATTTTGAGAAAACAAGACATAAAATGTAATGTATTTTTCCCCTCTGAGGAGCAGCTGGAATAATAAACCTCAGCACAGCATTTCAGGCATGTCCTTCCCCAAATTAAATTTGTTTTTGCAATTGGAAAATAAGAACATTTTCCACTTAATGTTTATCCAGCTCATTTCTCATCTTTCATTCATTGAGTCTCATCATCTCCAGCCATTGGTAATTGTAGCAAGAATCTGCCTGATTTTTCATCCATCTGACTCATGACCAGTGATGCCGGTAACGCGTTACTTAGTAACGCGTTACTCTAATCTGACCACTTTTTTTTTAGTAACGAGTAATCTAACGCGTTAATCTTTCCAAATCAGTAATCAGATTAAAGTTACTTCTCCATGTCTCCATGTCTCCATGTGCGTTACTATTATTTTTCATTGTGGGTCGATAGCAGCATTAAACTTGGTCTGTGGGCAGGAGGTCGGGTTCGACTGAACTGCCCACTTTCAGTGAGCTATTAGCTTTTCATCCGCGTTTTTTTGCAGCTGCTCGACTCGTCCTCACCTCTTAAAGCGTGGTGATCAGCACACCTGCACTGAGCTTTACAAAGACATTTTTATACTTTTTCCCCTCCTTTATTTAGAATTCTGAGCTGAACTGCTCCGTATCGTCTCATTAAAAACAGCTGATCCTCCGCGACGCGTCAACAACTAACACTGTTTTCCACTCAAATACACCTAAACTCTCTTTCTGAGGACCACATGATGTGAAAACGCAATAAAACTTTCTTACCTGTAAATCTGGTCCTGTTTTCTGCATAAATAAATGTTATCCATTCTTTGAGCTCAAACGCCAAAGCAGGGGCGAATCCAGATGGAATGGGGGCGTGGGGCAAGGATGTGCCCCCCTCCTCCACAACACCCCTAGATTAAAGGTCCAGTTTTGAAGCCGTTTTGTACTACAACTACTAATACTGCTTAAAATAATAATAATTTCGACAAGTAAAATGTTTAGAGAATTTAAATGTTAGAAAAATGTTAGAATTTAATAGTTACATTTATAAACAATGTAGGTTTGAAATTGCAAGTTTTACTGTTACAGTGCTGTCAACAGTTAAATATGAGGTCAAGAAAGAGGTCTTTATTTTACTTTTTATAAAACAACTATTTGTTTTCATTGAAGTCAAGAAAGGGTGACTATAAAGTGAGTTTTGGCAAAACAGGTATCATTGTCATGTTGACATGGGTTGTTGTCGGCAGCTGGGGAAAGTAACTAAAAAAGTAACTAGTAATCTAACTTAGTTACTTTTACAATTGAGTAATCAGTAAAGTAACTAAGTTACTTTTTCAAGGAGTAATCAGTAATTGGATTACTTTTTCAAAGTAACTGTGGCAACACTGCTCATGACACATATTTAAGACAATTAGCAGAAAACACACGCACGCACGCACACACACACACACACACACACACACACAAGGCATTCCTTATGGGGTCATTTATTGCGAATACTTGAATATTCCAACTTCTTTAACCCTTCAACATTTACTTATTGCCTTGAAAATGAAAAACCTTTCTTAAAAACAAAAAAAGGCCAAGTTTACGTTCACTCTGAAAAATGGGAAACATGACTTAATAAATATGTACAGTGCTTGCACATGATCAGAATGTGTCAGAATAACAATTTTCTTCTGCTTAAACCATTTTCTGGCGGCACAGTGGATTAAAGGTTAGTATTGGTGCCTTACAGCAAGAATGTTGTGGGATGCCTTTCTGTGTAGAGTTTGCATGTTCTCCCTGTGTCTGCGTGGGTTTCCTCTGGGCACTCTGGTTTCATCCCACAATCAAAAACATGCTTATTTAGGGTCTGCTCCTTTCTCTGTCCCTGAGCAAGGCAGCAACTCTACATCTGTGGCTGCTAGTGGTTGGATTATGTCAAACTGTAATTTGGATGGGTTAAATGCAGAGGACAAGTTTCACTGTATGTCTATATGTATATGTTTCGAATTGTGAAACAGTCCATGAGCCAGTAGACAATTTTGACCTACTCAGTACCACTTAAGAGGACTAAGCAAGACCAAGAACCCAGTATCAGTGTACCATGGCCTACACACACAGTTTTGCCCATTCCTCTTTGCAGCACCTCTCAAGCTCCATCAGGTTGGACGGGAAGCGTCGGTGCACAGCCATTTTCAGATCTCTCCAGAGATGTTCAATCAGATTCAGATCTGGGCTCTGGTTGGGCCACTCAAGGACATTCACAGAGGTGTCCTGAAACCACTCCTTTAATTTAATTAATTAATTTAATCAGCTTATAAAGTGCCAAATTACAACAAAAGCTGCCTCAAGGCAACTCACACAGAGCAGTTCAATATAAAATTTAAGATAAATAAGTAAAAATGAAAAAAATCAATGCATAATTAAAACACAAGTAAAAGAATAAAACAGATAAAAAAAAAAATAAAGTTATTCACAAGAAAGAGAATAAAGATAGGTTTTAAGTCTTGACTTAAAAATGTCCAGTGACTGCCTCACGGTCACAGGAAGACTGTTCCACAGAGCGGGTGCACGATAAGAAAAAGCTCTTTGACCCACTGACTTCTTTTCACCCTGGGAACACAGAGTAGTCACACATCCTACAACCGCAAAACCCAGGCTGGCACTTAGGGTTTCACCAGATCAGCCAGATAAGACGGACAGATATCAAAGATATCCTTTGATATCTTGGCTGTGTGCTTAGGGTCACAGTCCTGCTCAAAGATAAACTGTCTCCGCAGTCTGAGATCAAGAGCGCTCTGGAGCAGGTTTTCATCCAGGATGTCTCTGTACATTGCTGCATTCACCTTTGATTGGTCTCCCAGTTCCTGCTGCTGAAAAACTTCCCCACCGCATGATGCTGCCACCACCATGCTTCACCATAGGGATGGTGCCTGGTTTCCTCCAAATATGATGGCTGGCATTTATGCCAAAGAGTTCAATCTTTGTCTCATCAGAGCAGAGAATTTTGTTTCTCATGGTCTGAGAGACTTTCAGGTGCCTTTTGGCAAACTCCAGGTGGGCTGCCATGTGTCTTTTTACAAGAAGTGACTTCCGTCTGGCCTGATTGGTGGATTGCTGCAGAGCTGGTTGTCCTTCTGGAAGGTTCTCTCTCCACAGAGGAATGCTGGAGCTCTGACAGAATGACCATTGAGTTCTTGGTCACCTCTTTGACTAAGGCCATTCTCCCCTATCACTCAGTTTAGATGGGCAGCCATCTTTACAAAGAGTGCTGGTGGAGCCGAACTTCTGTGCTGCTGGATCCGAACTTCTTCCATTTACGGCTGATGGAGGCCACTGTGCTCATTGGGACCTTCAAAGCAACAGAAATGTTTCTGTACCCTTCCCCAGATTTGTGCCTTAAGGCAGTCCTGTCTCGGAGGTCTACAGACAGTTCCTTTGACTTCATGCTTGGTTTGTGCTCTGACATGTACAGTCAGCTGTGGGACCTTATATGTAGACAGGATGATCAGTTTAAACACGATGCACCCGAGCTCAGTTATGAGCTTCATGGCAAAGGCTGTGAATACTTATGTACATGTGATTTCTTAGGGTTTTTTATTGTTAATAAATTTGCAAGCATCTTTTTCAAATTGTCATTATGGAGTACTGTGTGTAGAATTTTGAGGGAAAAATATTTTAATTCATTTTGGAATAAAACTGTAACATAACAATGTGGAAAAAGTGAAGCACTGTGAATAATTTCTAAATACATTGTAGATTCTAAGTGCTCTTTTGTACCCTTAAGTGGTACCAAAAAGCCTGCTTGGCCCATTGACTAATAAGAAAACTGTTAGTCTGTCACATTCTGATCATGTGCATATTTAAAACATGTAAATCCAGGCTTTTCTCAGTGCATGCTTCAGATGCACTTTTTTCTTGTATGTGTCAACACATCAATCAATCAATCAATCAATTTTTTTTTTATATAGCGCCAAATCACAACAAACAGTTGCCCCAAGGCGCTTTATATTGTAAGGCAAGGCCATACAATAATGATGTAAAACCCCAACGGTCAAAACGACCCCCTGTGAGCAAGCACTTGGCTACAGTGGGAAGGAAAAACTCCCTTTTAACAGGAAGAAACCTCCAGCAGAACCAGGCTCAGGGAGGGGCAGTCTTCTGCTGGGACTGGTTGGGGCTGAGGGAGAGAACCAGGAAAAAGACATGCTGTGGAGGGGAGCAGAGATCGATCACTAATGATTAAATGCAGAGTGGTGCATACAGAGCAAAAAGAGAAAGAAACAGTGCATCATGGGAACCCCCCAGCAGTCTACGTCTATAGCAGCATAACTAAGGGATGGTTCAGGGTCACCTGATCCAGCCCTAACTATAAGCTTTAGCAAAAAGGAAAGTTTTAAGCCTAATCTTAAAAGTAGAGAGGGTGTCTGTCTCCCTGATCTGAATTGGGAGCTGGTTCCACAGGAGAGGAGCCTGAAAGCTGAAGGCTCTGCCTCCCATTCTACTCTTACAAACCCTAGGAACAAGTAAGCCTGCAGTCTGAGAGCGAAGCGCTCTATTGGGGTGATATGGTACTACGAGGTCCCTAAGATAAGATGGGACCTGATTATTCAAAACCTTATAAGTAAGAAGAAGAATTTTAAATTCTATTCTAGAATTAACAGGAAGCCAATGAAGAGAGGCCAATATGGGTGAGATATGCTCTCTCCTTCTAGTCCCCGTCAGCACTCTAGCTGCAGCATTTTGAATTAACTGAAGGCTTTTTAGGGAACTTTTAGGACAACCTGATAATAATGAATTACAATAGTCCAGCCTAGAGGAAATAAATGCATGAATTAGTTTTCAGCATCACTCTGAGACAAGACCTTTCTGATTTTAGAGATATTGCGTAAATGCAAAAAAGCAGTCCTACATATTTGTTTAATATGCGCTTTGAATGACATATCCTGATCAAAATGACTCCAAGATTTCTCACAGTATTACTAGAGGTCAGGGTAATGCCATCCAGAGTAAGGATCTGGTTAGACACCATGTTTCTAAGATTTGTGGGGCCAAGTACAATAACTTCAGTTTTATCTGAGTTTAAAAGCAGGAAATTAGAGGTCATCCATGTCTTTATGTCTGTAAGACAATCCTGCAGTTTAGCTAATTGGTGTGTGTCCTCTGGCTTCATGGATAGATAAAGCTGGGTATCATCTGCGTAACAATGAAAATTTAAGCAATACCGTCTAATAATACTGCCTAAGGGAAGCATATATAAAGTGAATAAAATTGGTCCTAGCACAGAACCTTGTGGAACTCCATAATTAACTTTAGTCTGTGAAGACGATTCCCCATTTACATGAACAAATTGTAATCTATTAGACAAATATGATTCAAACCACCGCAGCGCAGTGCCTTTAATACCTATGGCATGCTCTAATCTCTGTAATAAAATTTTATGGTCAACAGTATCAAAAGCAGCACTGAGGTCTAACAGAACAAGCACAGAGATGAGTCCACTGTCCGAGGCCATAAGAAGATCATTTGTAACCTTCACTAATGCTGTTTCTGTACTATGATGAATTCTAAAACCTGACTGAAACTCTTCAAATAGACCATTCCTCTGCAGATGATCAGTTAGCTGTTTTACAACTACCCTTTCAAGAATTTTTGAGAGAAAAGGAAGGTTGGAGATTGGCCTATAATTAGCTAAGATAGCTGGGTCAAGTGATGGCTTTTTAAGTAATGGTTTAATTACTGCCACCTTAAAAGCCTGTGGTACATAGCCAACTAACAAAGATAGATTGATCATATTTAAGATCGAAGCATTAAATAATGGTAGGGCTTCCTTGAGCAGCCTGGTAGGAATGGGGTCTAATAAACATGTTGATGGTTTGGATGAAGTAACTAATGAAAATAACTCAGACAGAACAATCGGAGAGAAAGAGTCTAACCAAATACCGGCATCACTGAAAGCAGCCAAAGATAACGATACGTCTTTGGGATGGTTATGAGTAATTTTTTTCTCTAATAGTTAAAATTTGTTAGCAAAGAAAGTCATGAACTCATTACTAGTTAAAGTTAATGGAATACTCAGCTCAATAGAGCTCTGACTCTTTGTCAGCCTGGTTACAGTGCTGAAAAGAAACCTGGGGTTGTTCTTATTTTCTTCAATTAGTGATGAGTAGAAAGATGTCCTAGCTTTACGGAGGGCTTTTTTATAGAGCAACAGACTCTTTTTCCAGGCTAAGTGAAGATCTTCTAAATTAGTGAGACGCCATTTCCTCTCCAACTTACGGGTTATCTGCTTTAAGCTACGAGTTTGAGAGTTATACCATGGAGTCAGACACTTCTGATTTAAAGCTCTCTTTTTCAGAGGAGCTACAGCATCCAAAGTTGTCTTCAATGAGGATGTAAAACTATTGACGAGATACTCTATCTCCCTTACAGAGTTTAGGTAGCTACTCTGCACTGTGTTGTTATATGGCATTAGAGAACATAAAGAAGGAATCATATCCTTAAACCTAGTTACAGCGCTTTCTGAAAGACTTCTAGTGTAATGAAACTTATTCCCTACTGCTGGGTAGTCCATCAGAGTAAATGTAAATGTTATTAAAAAATGATCAGACAGAAGGGAGTTTTCAGGGAATACTGTTAAGTCTTCTATTTCCATACCATAAGTCAGAACAAGATCTAAGATATGATTAAAGTGGTGGGTGGACTCATTTACTTTTTGAGCAAAGCCAATAGAGTCTAATAATAGATTAAATGCAGTGTTGAGGCTGTCATTCTCAGCATCTGTGTGGATGTTAAAATCGCCCACTATAATTAACACATCCTCTTGGCTTTTCAAGAAAACTGCACTTTGACTTCTCATAAAGCTCACAGCAAGTTAAACATGATTTACAGACCATCTGATCCCTCCCAAGGCATGAGGCCACACTTGTGACTTTGGCATTACCTTGTGTAGCAAACAAGATCAATCTTCTGAGGTGTATATTTTAGTCATTTAGTCATGGTTCAACTTACAGGGGGGCTGAGTGTACTATCATAACTAACATAAGCAAACTCATGTTAGCCATGGACCCCCCAATAGTTAAGGAACCAAGCTACTTTTTGTATAAATTTATTTATTTCATGCAACTGTTGGTCATAATGTTAAAGTTGTATTGCAATGAAAAAGATAATGGCAGAATGGTCATAAGTACTCAAAACCTGAGTAAAATATTTTGGTGTGAGAAAACCTTCCCTCTTATCATTTTATTTAAATAGCGATTTCAACAACCATAACATGAATGAAAAGGTGATGATAAGGAACAAAATTCAATAATAAAGAAAACATGTTATTAAGCTACCTATCCAAAATTAAGTATGCACAAAAAATAAGCAAGCAATAATGTAATCAAGCAAGGAAAAAGAGACAAAAGTAAAACACTGCATTTAAATAAAAGTACATATAGTTCAAATGAAATCTAGACCATCTGCAAATTAAGATACGAGAAAAGATTTAAGTTTTTAGTCTCGATTAAAATGATTCACCCAAATGTGACCATCTAATTTCAAAAAGCAGACCAAGTTGAAGCATAAGCAAAGGCTCAACTGCCTGCTGAACTCTTTTTACCCTGAGACTGCAGGGCAGATGCTGAAACATAAGGCTTACCCGTTATGCCTGATAACGGCCATTTATTAAGTTATATGTTGGCCACAAAACCTTGAATCTCTCCTTGCATGAACAGACAGTGAACACACTGAGGCCAACATCAGCTCAAATTTCCTAGCTCTAGTCAAACAGCTGTATTCTCAATCACTGGGTACGTCCAAAAATTCATTATGTGAAATAAATCCAAAGAGAACTGCAGCGCTCATGAGAACTTGGTGAAGCTGTGTTGCCTCACTCTTCATCATAACGGTGTTACACTGCCACTGAGGGTGATCCTCCATGGTTGAATCATGAAGGGCTGGAGATGTTTCCAATGGTGAAAGGTATGGCCAACAGTGAAGGGCATGTACAGTAGTGGACTGATCACTATACATTTCTATACCTTTATAATATGGATGAGCGGTGTACTAGAGTGTGAGATTTTGTAGAAATCTGTGATTGCTTCACCTCTGACATTCCAGGTTTGTCGATGACAGGTCCCTGGATTTGACGTGTAACAGTTTGAGAACAGTTGAATAACAGCACTGAATTCATATACTTACATAGATGATGGTCTCTACGTCTGCATGACATGAAAGCCCGCTGGTGGTAACTGCATGAGGTAATGTACATAATCAAAGTATTCCACATATTCCGGACAATAAAATAAATGCTATGATAACCCTTTTTGTTGACCTGTAATGGACAACATGAAAGTTTTTGCAGGAACACATACACAAAACTGCCTTTTATACAACTAATTATAAAAGAAAAACAATACTAGAGGCACATTTGTAGAATCTTAACTTTCTTGGCCCACGGCCAGCTCCTCCACTAAATGCCATTACAATGTTTATTTGTTGGTACGATGCCAACAAATGTGCCAACGAAAGACAGATGATCATAACCATGTTGTCTGTGTTGGGAAAGACTACATTTAAAAAAAAAAACAAGTCAGAAAAATGCTACAATGTTGACAAACTGGTAGATAGGCAAAGGGATAGGAACACACTTTTACACACCGAATCAAACAACATAGGGATATATGTGTGTGTTTTCATAAAAACAGCACCATATGTCGGCAGTGACTAAGCTGCTCAGAAACCATAAGGATCGAGTTAAATCCCAGCAGTCACACGCATGCATGCATCACAAATCCACTTCAGGCCTTCAACCTACCAGCACCATTTTCAGAATTTAAAAAGGTGTTCCCCTTTCAAGTTCTGTGCAAGAAAATTATTCCAGACCACAACAAAAGGGCATGTTATAGTTTGTGTGCTAACTTTGCTTGAAATATAAGATCAGGGACTTCTGAAATGTAAATGTTCTTTGCTGTGTTGAAGCGCTGCCTGAATAAAACATGAACACAGCAGTGCTGGTTTCTGAGACTTGACAGGAAGGGATTTGGAAGAGTCTCTTTGGGACAGCTTTTAGGAGGTCGTGCTAACATCAGCCAAACTCTTCAGCACATCATTACTGTCACAGCCACACTAACAAAGACGTACTCTTCATCCTCTTGTGTGCTTTGAAACGTGGTGACGTGAATACGTTTTTCACTGTTTCCTCAGTGGACTGAGGTCGATGGGCTTGACATAAATGGTCGATCCTCACCGCTGGTGTTGCTTGCGGGTAATGTTGGTGTAGCATTATGGTCATACCGGACTAAGCCACTCTGTAATTTCAGGGTTACTTGTAATAACAAGCTCTATGATTTAGTTGTGGCTGTCAGAGACTAAAATATGAAAGTGTAGCATGCTGTCAGGTTAAAGTTAGACAGTGGCACTAAAGGCCCATTTAACAGAACATACTGCATGTTTTTAAATAATGACAGGCTCTGTACTATTTCTTATCTAAATTTGAGGGCCCCGTCACAGTAGAGTACGAATAATGAATGCCATACAAATCAGATGAATGGGAAAAGCAGCCAGAATTCGAGCCGCATTTGCACGGAACAGACATTTGCGCACATTCGGAGTGCACCAGCTCCCGAATCCAGGTCAACCACCCAGAGTGCAGATTGAATGTGGACACAACACAGCATGAAACACGAAACTCTTCTGAAGACCTGCCGAGCCCCACTGCATGGATGTCGAATCACATCCAACCCATGAACTGATTACATGTCAGTACATGGGCAGGATGTCCCCCCCATTTCATGCACTCTCTCTCTCTCTCTCTCTCTCACTCTCTCTCTCTCTGGAAATCACCTGTTTGGGGTGGCAAAGCAAGCGTTGTGGTCTGCATTTCTGAAGACCTGCTGTGTCCCACGGCAGAATGTTAAATGACATCCAACCCACGAATTGATTGCATGTCAGTACATGTGTTGGATGTCCCCTTCCATTGCACATGCTCCCTCCCTCTCTCTCTCTCTCTCTCTCTCTCTCTCTCTCTCTCTCTGGAAATTAGCTGTTTTGGGGGTGGCATGGCAGAGCGGGTGCTGTGGTCCACTTAGCTGTTATGAGCACACGCACATGCAGCAGTTCGATCAGCTGTTCTAACGACACACGCAGATAGCGGGGTGTGTGGAATATTTCAGCCAGCCGCTCGCGCAGTGCTTTAATCAGTTGTTATGAGCATACACACGTACAGCGGTTCAAGCAGAAGTGGGAGCCCCATGCCTATCCTCTCTCCAGGATGTTAGGTCCATGAGCTGACCGCACTGGTTCATGCATGTGCCCTGGCAATCAGTCAATGCTTCGGACTGTGTGGACCTTGCGATCATGTGTTACGTACCGTGATGCACAGCGGGGTTTTGCGCTATATGGGAATTATATTTTGTGGTGGATGAGGCATTTGTGAGCTGATACTGGCAGCTGACAGTGCTGCCAGGATGAGATGGTGGCCATCACAGGCAGCAGCTCCTGCTGGTGTTCGCCCTGTGCTGTGACACGTACCTGGAGCAGTTCTGAAGGTAGGAAGGGAGGGAATGACAATATATCTGTATTATGAGGTTTATCATGGGTATGACAGCCTGTTCAGATGTGTGAACTGCGGCTCTGAGAAGCATTGACCTGTAGTGACACACGTTGCTTTCGGTTTGATAGCACAATGGTCATGTCTGGTTCAAAAGATGCGTGCCACAGACTTTGCACATTACAATATTTCCTTTGCGAACCTCAAACAGGATGCACCGGGGAGAAGTCCGGCTCATCAGGGGCACAATCAGGATGTGCTTGGCGTGCCTGATACGAACGTGATCAGAATGGGAATGCTGTCTGACTCCAAATGCAGTCAGACAGGGTTACGACTGCACTTCGACTACCGTTCGAATTTTCCCCAGTTCGAATACAGCTCGACAGTAGAGTGCATGTGCTCTAAATTCGTGCTGGCCGTGCGATTGTGCACGATTGTGTGGAGTGCACACATGAATGGCGTACGTGGATTTCAAATGCAGCTTAAATATGCACAAATGATGTTCGAACATCCATTTGTACGGCATTCGTACAGTGTGACAGAGAGGACGGTCCAGACATTCATCCAGGATTCAACGTGCTCAAACAATTTGTACAGCCCCTCTAACACAGTATGAATGCTTCAACTTGTGTGCAAATTGCTGTATGAATATTACAACTGCAGTCAGGTTGTGGTGCAACTGCAATGTGACTAAGTTTGTTTCCACCACAAGTGCAACACAAACATAAAGTGTATGTGCTATGGCCGCATGAATGTGTTGACTGCTGTATGAGGCGTGCAGCTCAAATTTGCACAAATGTCATTTGAATGTCCATTCGTACGGCATTCATGCCCATTCTTGCTCTAGTGTGACGGGGGTATGAGCGATTTACAATAAATTAAGTACTAAGTTCTAGTATATAGGTTCTGAGTTGCTGGTGCTTATCCCTAGATTCCATAGTATGAACAGAATGAGCATCTACGCCTCAGGAAGGGGCACCAGCCCACTGGAGGTTACTTCCTCGGCCAACGCAGGTACCATTTTACACCTGGGTAGACTTGGACAATGCAGATGATGCGTCTTGTCCGAGTACACAGACAGGTAACATGACCAGGAATCAAACTCAGGTACATACTGGTAGCCCAACTCCTTATTCCACTTAGCTCCCTGCTCTACCTGAAACCTAACTGAAATTGTTTAACAAATTAGCCCATGCAAGAAAAAAAAAGCAAAACAAAATGTGAAACAATACATTTTTATTCAGATTACGATGGTGCATCTGGAAAGTATTCACAGCACTTCACTTGTTCCATATTTTGTT
Source organism: Thalassophryne amazonica (assembly GCF_902500255.1). Classification (NCBI taxonomy): domain Eukaryota; kingdom Metazoa; phylum Chordata; class Actinopteri; order Batrachoidiformes; family Batrachoididae; genus Thalassophryne; species Thalassophryne amazonica. The sequence continues at coordinate 60,034,681 of NC_047103.1, forward strand.
TTAGATAATGGCTGAGGCAGTGCATCATGACCTGGAGGTGGTCCCTGGGTGTCGGACTGTGGCTTTCAACTTCTCTTAGTGGTTGTATAGAGTGACTGGATAATGTCCTGCTATAATTAGGATGGATTAAATGTAGTACATACAATGACAATAAAGGGGTTCCTTCTTCTACAACCCTAGTATCTGGAAATAAACACTAGTTGGACTCAGGGCCTGCATAGGACTCTTTTTTTCTCATGAAACTGAAAGTAAATAAATGCCTGTATTGTACTATATACTGGTATTTTGCATTGTCTTATTTAACCACTTTCACAAAATTTCATAGGTCAAATATTAAACATTATTTCAATACAATGTAAAACAAGAAGAGAAGGAATTTAACAATATTTATTACAGAGCAACTGTGGTCACCTTCAGATAGAAAGTTAATTGCATAATTACATGTCTTGCCATCAAAGACGTCGTAATCTCCAGAATCAACAAACTAAAACATGGGTATCAGCAGACATGCTTTATGTATCGTGCTGGATTTCTTTCTGGGTGGCCCCAGACATCTGTGGTCAGCTGCGGGAGCGTGGCCTGTCAGTCCGGATACCAAAGAGCCGTCTAGCTGCCACTACTGGTCAGTGAGATGAGATGTGTCCTTCTGCCAAAATGTGTTCAGACAGACATGGTCCAGACACACGTGTGGCACATTTGTCCTTCTGACAGTGGCCTGCAGGAGAAGCCTGACTTGTGAGGCTAAGGTGAGGCTGAGGTTAAGGTGGCAGTAATTAAACCATTACTTAAAAAGCCATCACTTGACCCAGCTATCTTAGCTAATTATAGGCCAATCTCCAACCTTCCTTTTCTCTCAAAAATTCTTGAAAGGGTAGTTGTAAAACAGCTAACTGATCATCTGCAGAGGAATGGTCTATTTGAAGAGTTTCAGTCAGGTTTTAGAATTCATCATAGTACAGAAACAGCATTAGTGAAGGTTACAAATGATATTCTTATGGCCTCAGACAGTGGACTCATCTCTGTGCTTGTTCTGTTAGACCTCAGTGCTGCTTTTGATACTGTTGACCATAAAATTTTATTACAGAGATTAGAGCATGCCATAGGTATTAAAGGCACTGCGCTGCAGTGGTTTGAATCATATTTATCTAATAGATTACAATTTGTTCATGTAAATGGGGAATCCTCTTCACAGACTAAGGTTAATTATGGAGTTCCACAAGGTTCTGTGCTAGGACCAATTTTATTCACTTTATACATGCTTCCCTTAGGCAGTATTATTAGACGGCATTGCTTAAATTTTCATTGTTACGCAGATGATACCCAGCTTTATCTATCCATGAAGCCAGAGGACACACACCAATTAGCTAAACTGCAGGATTGTCTTACAGACATAAAGACATGGATGACCTCTAATTTCCTGCTTTTAAACTCAGATAAAACTGAAGTTATTGTACTTGGCCCCACAAATCTTAGAAACATGGTGTCTAACCAGATCCTTACTCTGGATGGCATTACCCTGATGTCTAGTAATACTGTGAGAAATCTTGGAGTCATTTTTGATCAGGATATGTCATTCAATGCGCATATTAAACAAATATGTAGGACTGCTTTTTTGCATTTACGCAATATCTCTAAAATTAGAAAGGTCTTGTCTCAGAGTGACGCTGAAAAACTAATTCATGCATTTATTTCCTCTAGGCTGGACTATTGTAATTCATTATTATGAGGTTGTCCTAAAAGTTCCCTGAAAAGCCTTCAGTTAATTCAAAATGCTGCAGCTAGAGTATTAACAGGGACTAGAAGGAGAGAGCATATCTCACCCATATTGGCCTCTCTTCATTGGCTTCCTGTTAATTCTAGAATAGAATTTAAAATTCTTCTTCTTACTTATAAGGTTTAGAGCGCTTCACTCTCAGACTGCAGGCTTACTTGTAGTTCCTAGGGTTAGAATGGGAGGCAGAGCCTTCAGCTTTCAGGCTCCTCTCCTGTGGAACCAGCTCCCAATTCAGATCAGGGAGACAGACACCCTCTCTACTTTTAAGATTAGGCTTAAAACTTTCCTTTTTGCTAAAGCTTATAGTTAGGGCTGGATCAGGTGACCCTGAACCATCCCTTAGTTATGCTGTTATAGACTTAGACTGCTGGGGGGTTCCCATGATGCACTGAGTGTTTCTTTCTCTTTTTGCTCTGTATGCACCACTCTGCATTTAATCATTAGTGATTGATCTCTGCTGCCCTCCACATCATGTATTTTTCCAGGTTCTCTCCCTCAGCCCCAACCAGTCCCAGCAGAGGACTGCCCCTCCCTGAGCCTGGTTCTGCTGGAGGTTTCTTCCTGTTAAAAGGGAGTTTTTCCTTCCCACTGTCGCCAAGTGCTTGCTCACAGGGGGTCGTTTTGACCGTTGGGGTTTTTACATAATTATTGTATGGCCTTGCCTTACAATATAAAGCGCCTTGGGGCAACTGTTTGTTGTGATTTGGCGCTATATAAATAAAATTGATTTGATTTGATTTGAAACCTATGATCAACACCAGACAATGGCTTTTAAATTACTCCACATGCATTTGTTTTGAAGAATTTAGAAGGGCTGGAAGGAAAGCTGGATTGTTGAAGATGTGAATCAGTGTTGCACAGGCATCTTCATATGGACCACAGTAATTACATTCTGACTGCAAACAGAGGTCTGATCCCTGGGCACAACATGCAATTAAACCGCATTCCCCTACAGGTGCAGCACAGCGCATGGACCACTATCAGTTTTCATTCCAAACATATTATGCACCTAATGTACTGAGGCGATGCATCAGTACAGGGATTTCAGGGAATGCGCCAATGGAAGAAATGAGAAAATTAAAAGTCCTTTCCCCAATTTAAACCTGAATCAAACCAATTAATTATGCTGACTGTGTGCACTAGGAGGTGTGCCTCTCTCCCTGTGCTGTGTACCGGATCAAAGGAATCAACGAGAATCTAAGTTGTGTGAACGATATCAAAGTTCACAAACACGAGCAAAGCTAAGTGACTAGCCTCAAAGACCAGAAAGTAAGTTGAGCAATCAGGATCAAAGGTCAGGAATATGAGCAAAAAAGTTATTTGGATCAAAGACGAGAATATAAATCAGAAATCAGGATCAAAGGTCAGGAACATGATAGGTAAATGATTTGGATTAAAGCTAAAAAATAAATGGTTGAGTGATCAAGAACAAAGATCAGAATCATAACAAAGGAGAATAATCAGGATTAGGGTTGGGTATTGAAATCCAGTTCTTGTTAAGAATCAGTAAGAAATGATTCAATCCACCTGCATCAATGGGCTTTTTGCTTAATGATTCCCTTATCGGTCCTTCAGTTTACATTATGCCGGAGCGACCGTTGTTTTTTTAGGGTGTGTATCAGAAAAATGCTCATTTCTCTACATTGATTACAGATCCATGGATTGCAGCGGGTCTGCTTGAAGCTTGAAGCAATGAAGAAACTTCTTGAAGCAATTTCTTCATTAACTCCCTCTCAAAGCCATTTAAAGATGTCAATCGTCAGTCACCTTTGTGCGAATTAAAGTAACTAACTGGGACTCTTGTCTTGTTGCAGACAAGAAACGAGAACCGTTCTTTGTTCCACACCGGAGTTTTACACGATAGTTCTCTGGCGTGAGCTGGACCCACTTCACCGGGTGAGTAAAGTGAAGTTGTCCATCAGGTAAAGCAAATAATAATAATAATAATTATAATAATAATAATGATATCCACTGTTTTGTGGGACTAACTGAATAGCTCCAAACGCTGCACGGCTCTCCGCAGAGTAAAGTTGGAAAGATAATTTCGCTCAGAATTAATACAGTAACTTCAAAGAGAATCACTGTTTTAAATCAAATGACTCCTCTTGTTGTGTGTTGGGGGGGTTTGGCTGGACATTTTGGTGTTCTTTTCTTTTCTTTGCTCTCCAGGTGGTATGCAAACTGATTTATTGTCTGTGGAGAAGGTGCTGGCAGAAGAGTCCTTCACCCTCATCAACGTGATATGCAGCACCTGTGGATGATGCTCACGTGCAACCTTAAAGACTTTCAGCTGAAGCAGATAATGAGATGGCGTTCTGCATTTAAGCCATGTGTGATTCAAGCAGAATTGCCAGGAACTCGACCTTGTGACATTCGTTTGTGAGACGCTGAGGACCGCGCCTGGGTTTGACACATCGTGCCTGTGAAGGAGGACGGGTGAGGGACACATGCTGTCAGCACACATCAGAGGTGATTGATTGTCTGAATAAGTGTTAATAGTAATTTGGTATTTTGTTACGTAGTATATTTGAACATTGATGAGAATTGTGCAGCTTGCTTCTCACGGCCGTGGCGTGCGGACTGATGATCCTCCACCTGTTGTGAGAAGCTGCTCATTTACATAAAGCTTAAATTCAGACCTGAATGTGTTGCTGATAGTGTGTGCCTTTGAAGGATATTAGTTGTAGCTGCTGACTTACCTCACCTTTTCTATCCTTCGCAGAGTCGGTTTGTCGTGTCCACCTGGGGGGTGTTTGGCGGTAAATATGAGTCCAGAAGCGCCGGGCTTCGATCCCTTTGGGCGCTGGAGAGCGCGCCGTCCTTCACTCCGCCAGACAGACGCACTTTTACGTTGTACACTGAGTATTGCACAAGAGGGGGTTCAGTCAGATGCAGGTCCGCTCCTCAACCCGCGTCGACACATAACAGTAGTTCCCGGCCATTCTAAAATGGACCCAGCGGCAGAGGCGGTTCCATTTGCCGAAAGAGTTCAAGAACACTTGGAGAAAATATGGGAGCAATTACAGCATCTCGCAAACCAAATTAAACAAACAGACGCCCGCGTTATGGAGCTTGCAGCGCAAGCCGTTTCGCTTCCTGCTGCTCCAGCTGCGGCACCATCGATACCGGTGCAGATAACTCCGTCACCCAGAGATTCGGCGTCCGAACCGATTATTTGTCATCCGGAGCCTTATGCGGGAGACGTTGAAGCCTGTGCTCCATTTTTGATGCAATGTTCTCTGGTTTTTGCTCAACGACCGGCTTCCTTCTCTTCTGATGGCAGCCGTGTCTCTTATGTGACAAATTTGCTCCGAGGTGACGCCTTAGCTTGGGTCACTGCGTTGTGGAGTAATAACTCGCCATTGTTAGGATCCTTTAAGGATTTCTCCCGGGATTTCCGAATTTTTTCCGCTCAGTCCGGTTGGAATGCCGCAGCTTTAAGAGGAGTGTTTGTGGATGGTTTAAATGATGCATTAAAAGACGAGCTAGCAGTCCATGACGAACCAAACGATTTAGATGAGCTAATATCTTTGGTGATTCGTCTAGATGATCGGATAAAGGAGCGTGGACGCGAGAGAGGGCGGACATCAGAGCGGGTTTTTTCGTCTCGGGGCTTTCCCCGACACAGATCTGGGCTGCCTCTTCTTCGCCCCACTGAGACTCCTCCGACGGGACCTCTGGCTCCTCTTGCGGATGAGCCCATGCAGCTCGGACGAGCTGAAGCCGCTATATTGCCCCGTCACATAAGCGTCAAGAAAAATAGTGGTGACGTATCTCCAGGTGTTCTGGGACAGGCAAAATAATACACACACACACACAAAAAAAAAAAAAATTATTTGGGCTGTTTTCTTTTTCTTTTGAAAGGGGTTATAAAGTGTTTGGGGATTCAGAGGCGGTTCTGGTGGAGTGAACGACAGGCGGTTCGGAGCTCAGCTGGACTCAGTTGATCGTTGGTTTTTATTATTTGTACTTAGGTATTTTCTGTTTGGGTCTGGGGTCGTTTTGTTATTTTTTTTATTTCCCTGCTTCCCTAACCCCAACCTCACTCGCCCCAAGACCGTTCGTCTTGTGGGTTGTGGGGTGGTGCAGGTTGGTCACGCTGAGCGTTCTCAGAAGACCTCTGCACCTAGGGGGGGGGTTGTCAGGGGCGTTTTTTTGGTTTGGTTAGGGCCCGGTTCCACTCCAGCCTCGGTGGGCCTTTGTACCGTTTGTCATTGGTGTTGCCGGGGTGTGGTGCAGCGGGAACATACCTCTGTCGGAGGGGTGGGCCGATCTGTTGCCGTTCGCCATTTCGGTAGTTCCACCCCGCCCGATAGGCTGGGGCATGGTCGGGTTGGGGCACCGGACGTATTTCCGGTTTTCCGCTGCGCCTTGGGGTTGGGGTCGGGTTAGTTTTTCCTGTTCCCTTCCCCGGCTTGGTAATTTTGTTGCCGTTCGCCAAAATTGAGCCAACGGAGGGCTCTGGGAGTGATCTGGGGTCTTTCGGGGTGCTGGGGAAGGTAACAGGGTTTATCGGTTGTTTTATTTGCCCCCGGGGTTGTTTAATGTAGTTCACCGGGGGTTGGAATTTTGTGTTTCTTCTGTTTCCTTCCAGGTTCCACCTCCAGGGTTGATGGGACGGTCCTCTGGGGGGGAATTGGCTTGTGGGGCCGACTAGCCAAGTGTGGCCAGGTCTGGGGTTCCTGGGTTGTGAGGAGGGTGCCTCCTGGGGTTTGATGGTACGGTCCTCTGGGGGGCGCCGTTGCTCCATGTGTACCTGGGGACCTCTGTGGGATTCCGGCTTTGGCTATTTCTCCTGGAACTGGCGGTAAAGGCCTTCTGGGGGGTGTTGGGCTCTGCAAGTCGTTCTGGGGGGGTTGTTTGTTATTTTTCTTTGTGCATTTATGTTTGTATTGTGTTTTTGGGGCTGTGTTGGGTTTTTGCATTTGGGAGTTTTTCTTTTCTTCCCGGGGTTGGATGGGACGGTCCCCTGGGAAGGTTTTGGGTGGGTTTTGTGTTTTCTTGTATGTTAGGTTGTACTTGGGATTCTTTTGGGGTTTTTGTTGATGCCAGCCGGCCTTCCAGCTGCGGTGCCCTGTCCTGCTGTCTGCGGTGGACCTTGGGAGCGTTACGCTGTCTGCTTCCTGACGAGGACCCCGGAGGGAGGTGCTGTTCTCGGACCTGGTCTGTTCGGTCGCCAGGAGGCTTCCCGTTAAAGGGGGGGTACTGTTGTGTGTTGGGAGGGTTTGGCTGGACATTTTGGTGTTGTTTTCTTTTCTTTGCTCTCCAGGTGGTATGCAAACTGATTTATTGTCTGTAGAGAAGGTGCTGGCAGAAGAGTCCTTCACCCTCATCAACGTGATATGCAGCACCTGTGGATGATGCTCACGTGCAAGAGGGGGTTCAGTCAGACGCAGGTCCGCTCCTCAACCCGCGTCGACACATAACACCTCTTTCCAAATGTTTTAATACAAACAATAAACTACAACTGGCCAATTTTTTTCTCCCAAAATCAGATGTCAATCATTAAGACCTGAAATGCTTTTGACAAAAAGCACATATTTTGTTTATTTCTATTTATGTCCAGAGATCAAGGATCCAGTGACCAATTTCATATTTATTTACTTTAAGACAATAAAATTTTGTAGACATAGAAAACCTGTCAAACCTACTTTTAATACACAGAAAATTCACAAGAAGTATTGATAAGGGAATCGATAAAGAAGCAGATCGATAAGCGGAATCAATAATGGCACTGGTATCGATAAAATCTTATGAAGACCCATCCCAAAAATCAGGATCAAAGTCGCAGTCAGTCATTCAATTGTAGGTGTGCAGGATCTCATGGCTATCTAGCCATAGATGTTCTTAGGTCCAGATCCAAATCCGGTGAAAAAAATGCATTTTCTAGCAGGGATGGTCCGCGAGCATAGACTAAGACTTGGAATTTATTTAAAACCAGCTATCAAGAATGTGGTAGTGATATTTGACAGTTGTTTGAAGTTCGATCAACAGCTAAACTCTGCTGTCAAAGTTTTTTTTTTTCCAGCTACATCTTCTGATTAATGTAAAGACATTTCTCAGTAGATGTGGTCTTGAAACGTCCGTTCATGCATTCATCAGCTCCAGACTGTATTGAACTTTATGTTGGTAAAATGGTAAATGGTAAATGGACTGCATTTATATAGTGCTTTTCCAACTGCATCGGACGCTCAAAGCACTTTACAATTATGCCTCACATTCACCCCGATGTCAGGGTGCTGCCATACAAGGAGCTCACTACACACCGGGAGCAATAGGGGATTAAAGACCTTGCCCAAGGGACCTGAGTGATTTTCCATTCAGGTGGGGACTTGAACCGAGGGTCTTCTGGTCTCAAGCCCAACACCTTAACCACTAGAGTCTAGTGTCTAGAGTCTAGTTAAGGTGATGGTCTAGTGACTAGACCATCACCTCCCCTAAACTGGTATTAACCAGTTTCCTCTTGCATGCCTCCAACTTGTGCAAAATGCTGTTGCTTATCTTTTAACAAACACTTGTGTGAGTGTGAGCATATTACTTCTGTACTTTACTCACTCCACTGGCTTCCAGATCATTTTAGAATTAATTTTAAGATTTTAATGTTTGTTTTAAAACTATTAATGGCCTTGCACCATCTTACTTGTCTGAAATTTTAACTCTCTGCACTTACAGTGGGACATTACAGGCATCTGCTCAACTTTACTTAGATGTTCTGAGGCCAAAATACAAACTCTGGGTGATCATACATTTGCGGTAGCTGAACTCAGACTGTGGAACAAGTTACCTCCTGATTTACACACTATTTCTGACCTAGCACTTTTTAAATCAAAGCTCAATACTTATTTATTTAAACTGGCTGTTAATACCTAGTGGAGCTGTGACATATTTTGTTTTTATGTGCCTTTTTTTTTTAACTCTGTTGTATTTTTTTATTTTTATGAATTCTTGATCTTTGACTTTACTGTAAAGCACTTTGGACACCATCTGGCTGCTGTAAAGGGCTATAGAAATAAATGATTGATTGATTGATTGATTGATTGATTGATTGATACTGCTATAGCAGTTACTATACCTTCAGGCCCTCGGGTGCTGTTCTCTTATCCTGTGATCAAATTCACAGGATAAGAGGACATGAATTCAAGTTTCTTCAACAAGAACATGGTTCCAGTCAAAGAATATTTTAGCGTATATATCCACTGCTCTGTAATACCTGGAAATATTTCCCCTACATGGCAACGTCTCTTATCTTTGCAGTATCTTTATAGGGCATGTACGGCAAGCTGGAAGCTGTGCGTTGTTTAGTTGATGCAATCTGATGAGGTGATTAACTGAACCCATGACGCCTGAAGGCGAAGTGATTACTGCCGTTATTTAGCAAATGACTCTGATTTTGTGATTGCTATACCTTACAAGTGAGTGAACAGGAAGCGCTGAACATATGGAGTCACTAAATACAGAATGTTATAAATGTGAACCACATGAACACCAGCTTTAACTCAAACTGGAGTGCCCACTAATCAGGTATGTGATCTTTGGAGCAGCAAGAGACATTCAAGTTACAACTTGTTTTATTATTATTTTAATTAACCACAGCAACGTGCAGAAATCTAAAAAGGTGCCAGAAAGTGAATTCAGTGAAATCCCACCCTCTGGAGTCTATCACGGAAAATGTGATAGATATTATGCATCTGACAGGGTTTTGGAGCTGAACAACTTCTCTGTTTTCCAACTCTATTCAAATCAGGAAGCTGTAAGTTGTTCTTGGCAGCCCTCTGTCATTTTTCCTCCATTTCATTAACATTTTGGACTGAGTAAGATTTAAGGGGTTTTATTGCTCACACTAAAAGAGAAGAAATAAGATCCCCAAATTCATCGTTAATATGTATGTGTGTGTTCTGACGCCGGAGGTGACTGAATAAAAGTGTGTGGGCGCATGAAACTTCCAAACATAAATGGGTATATTTGGACAACGAAAGTGATGTTTTTTTGGCTGAAGCTGACCACACATTTCTACACTGAAAAATATAAAAAGGTGTTTGGTGATGCCAATACCTTTGCAGGAAAATGAAGGAGTCTTTCGGGTCCTGGTGCTTCCTGTATTACTATATGATGGATGCTAGCCAATAGGGATGGGTATTGATAAGATTTCATCGATACTGATGCCATTATCGATTCCGCTTATTGATTTATTGATTCCCTTATCAATACCTACTGTGAATTTTCTGTGAACAGAAAGCAGGCTTACAGGTTTCCTATGTCAACATTTTATTGAGTCTTAAAGAAAATAAATATGAAATTGGTCACTGGAGCCTTGATCTCTGGACATAAATAAAAATAAATAAAATCTGTACATGGTCACTGGATCCTAGATCTCTGGGACAGGTTCATCCAGGAGTCAGCAAGACCTTATTTAGGACATTGGTTTTTTTTTATTAGGGATGTCCTCATGTAGTGTAATAAATATTCCAGAGAAAGGCAAGAGTTTCTCTCAGAATTTAGCAGAATAGGCCTGAAAGAAGATTTTGTCTGAAGTATTTTAGACATAGGATCAGCAGATTAGGGAAACTGGAAACTTTATAATTGTCCAGGGGCCTCATGTACAAAGCATGCTTACACACAAAGACGTGGTGTATGTCCGTCTCTACGCCAATGTTCAGATGTATCAAAAGTGAAATGACTGTGGAAATGTGTGGTGCGCCATGCAAAAATCCAGGCTGGCGTACGCACGTTTCTACAGCTATTGTTCCACTGTGGACATGTAAAGATGATGCTGAGAACCGTTAATAGTGTGAAAACAAGAAGTTGTCAGAGTGATGTGCACATCAGCGATACAGTGATGAACATTTAACACACTCATGTGCTTGCAATTATATATAGATGGATAATCAAACCATGTGCAAAGGGATGCGTAAAATGTCATTAACAGTTGCTGCATTAGCATCAGAGGACCTTGCAAATGTTGCAATCTGACGTGAGCGTGTATGCAGGGACAGCCCAGTCTCACGTTTTTCTGTTTTTTGTTTTTTTTTTGTGCTCCCCTGACGAAATGAGTCAAATTTTCGTGACGGACCCCACTCCCAGTGAGGACAACAACACCACACACAAACAGATTTCACACACGAACATTCACAGCTCAGACAGGAAATCTCGCAAAATCGCTCGAGATTAAACGTGACCTCAGAGTAAACAAACGGAGGTACTTTGTGGACTAAAGAAAAGGCATTGTTTAAAGGAGCAGGCTGCGTGCTCGTTTTGGTCGGAGGACACGACACACGCCGCGATATCGGGCAAAAAAAAATCCAACATGTTGAATATCCCCGATTTGCGATCGGAGCGCTCCTGACGTCCTTCCGAGCAGATCAGAGAGCTCTTAACACACCACATACGACAGGAATGTCTGATAAGATTATCTTTAGCGTCATCACGATTGACGGAGTGTCCTTAAGATTGTCGGAAGGGGAAGATCGGGTCCAATATCGGCCTAATTATCCTGCCGTGTGAACCTGGCCTTAGGTAATGCTGGAATGATTTTTTGTCAGATGGACAGTTATTTAGACAGACTAAAATGAGGGAATGTCAACTGTGACATTTTGGAAACGTGGTGCTTTCCTCTGGTCATGATCCAACACACACACCTAAGTGCCGAGGACTCCAGCGACGATGAAGGAAATACTGTTGTGGGCTGCCTGCTGTTTCCTGCCACTGCTGCTCTCTCCCTCTTCTCTGCACAAGTGGTGCGCCACAAGGTGATCTTCACACCTGTTCCACCTCTCATCAGCGTCTGTATATGAACCCTGGCTCTTCACTTCATCCTCACCAGACACTCAGCGTACCTTCCAAGACAGCATCGACAGCTTGCAGGTGGCCACCTAGCTCCGAGATCCATCAACTGGGACTGAAGTCATCTGGGCTGTGGTTCCCCTGGTTCCACCGCTGAGCAGGCCAGTCTCCACGCAGCTAGGCCGTTTTGCACACTTCCCCTCTGTAATTAATCCGGTTGTCCTTCTCCGATCTCTGGGATAAGACTGTACCAATCCCAGAGTCAGAGGCATCTACCTCAACGATGAGCTGGCAATCCGGGTCCGGTTGGATGAGAATCAATGCAGTAGCAAATAACTCTTTAAGCAGTGCAAAAGCGGCGTCAGGCTGAGGAGTCCACTGAAAAACAGATTTGGAGGAAGTGAGTGCAGTGAGGGGAGCTGCCACCTGACTGAAACCGCGGATGAAACACCTGTGAAAGTTAGCAAACCCGAGAAACTGTTGTAACTGTTTTACAGAGGTTGGCGCCGGCCAATCGACTACGGCCTTGATCTTGGCTGGATCTGGGTTGACCTGGTTATGAGAGATAATGAACCCCAAAAAATGAAACCGTGTTGAGGTGGAACCCGCACTTCTGACCGAGGGCCTCAGTTCACCTCGCAAGTCTGGCGGAGCTTCTGTGCTGCTCTTGGGGCCTCGGTCAGCCTGTCATCCAGGCTTCATCCTCAGACCAACGGGCAGGCAGAGCGAACCAATCAAGACCTTGAGACTACCCTACGGTGCGTCTCTGCCACCCACGTGACGGACTGGAGCCAACACCTTCCTTGAGTGGAGTATGCACATAACTCCCAGATCTCTTCAGCCACAGGAGTCTCACCTTTCGAGTCCTCTCTGGGATACCAAATGCCTCTTTTTCCATCCCTGGAAGCCAAGGTCTCCGTCCCATCGGTGCAGTTCCACCTCAGGAGATGCCATCGGGTGTGGAAAACCACCCGCTCTGCCCTGCTGAAGACCCGAACCCGGACGCAGGGCCATGCTAACTGGCATCGGACCCCCACCCCGACTATCAGCCCGGGCAGGAGGTGTGGCTCCCATCTCAGAACACCCCTCTCCAGACGGACTCCCCGAAACTAGCTCCCTGGTACATTAGACCCTTTGTGATTGACCGGGTCGTTAATCCGGTAACCGTCAGGCTAGGTCTTCCTCGCTCTCTACGGATCCACCCGGTCTTGGTGGATCCTGGACTATCTGGAAGATCCTGGATGTTCGTCATCAGGGACAGGGCTTCCAGTATCTGGTGGACTGGGAAGGCTACGGTCCTGAAGAACGGTCCTGGGTCAAGCGGGGGCTCATCCTGGACCCTTCCCTCATCCGGGACTTCTACTGGGACCATCCTGATCATCCTGGTAGGTCGCCTGGGAGCTCCCATTGGTGGGGGGTACTGTTGTGTGCTGCCTGCTGTTTCCTGCCGCTGCTGCTCTCTCCCGCTTCTCTGCACAGGTGGCGCGCCTCAAGCTGATCGACACACCTGTTCCACATCTCATCAGCATCTGTATATAAACGCTGGCGCTTCACTTCGTCCTTGCCAGACACTCAGCGTACCTTCCAAGACAGCATCAACAACTTGCAGGTGGCCACCTAGCTCCGAGATCCATCAACTGGGACTGAAGTCATCTGGGCTGCAGTTCCCCTGGTTCCACCGCTGAGTGGGCCGGTCTCCACGCGGCTAGGCTCTTTTGCACATTTCCCCTCTGTAAATTAATCCTTGTAAATAAATCCTCGTATTTACATCTGGTTCTCTGCTCCCTGCTCTTGGGTTCGCTGTCCTCCTCAGCCTGAACCATAACAAATACCCCATTTTACACAGCTGGGACAGGCCGATGTGATTTTCAAGAGGCAGTGATGGCCCGGTTGCGTGTCTGAGTGGTTGCCATAGAGACGCAAGATGCGGTATTGTGGTGACATGTGGTGCCACTGTTTTCTCCCAGCCCTGACACTGGTCCATGCCCCACTCCACCAACTTTAACAACAATTACTCCAAATATTTGAATAATTATGGCAACAGTCAAACAAACTATACCATAGTTTAAAAAAAAAAACTTAACCTCTAGCCTGAACACTGACTGGACTATGAATACAAGCTCACACTCAAGCACAATCCCTGCAGAACAAAGAACTGGAGCACGCCAAATTGAACATTATTTTTTTAAGGGGATGCCTTAAAGAAATGCAGGTGTCTTGGAAAGCCTTCTCGCCTCTATTCTCTTGAACGACTCAGACCCCCTGGTCAAGCACCCCTGAAAGGCTCTTAAATACAGACCACACTAAACTCTCCAAAGCCTCTCCTGACATCTGGACAAGGGTCACAGCAAGGACACGGGCATGCGAGAGCTTTGCTGCTTTTCCTCACTCTGAAGGTACGTCAGAGTCACTGACTGAGATGATCACATGCCAGGTTGCAAATAGAAACTAACTATCAGCACATGTGGTGTTCTGGCAAAAACATCAGTCATCAATGCCTGTTCTTCGCATCTAGTACCTGAGGGGGTGGAAAGTTTGAAAAAAAAATTAATAGATTTCTCGGATACAAGTCGAAAGTATGCCAAAACAATTTATTATGTTGTAGTTTGTACCTGCTGCTCTTAGCCTAGAATGAACTAGTGTTGCCTTTTTGGGGGGGGGGCAGACAAGACAAGTTCTGTGATCAAATGCCATTTCCTCTTTTGGCTACTTTTCTTTGTGGTCCATTATGTCACAGAATGAGCACAACTCATTGTAAGCTCAGAAAAAAGGATGGAAGCAAAAGTGCAATACAATACTAATTTTTTAAATAGGCGTGAATGTAGGTTATTAATTTAGAGTTTGTGCTTCAGATAAAAAGTTTCATCTATTAAGTGCAATTCCAACAACATCCTCCTTTTAGCTGTCCTAGAAAATCAGACATGAAAGCACTATCTACTAGACATCCTCTCCTACGCAACTAAAACCATCCATCCTCTTTGTCTTCTATCAGCTGAGCCTGCTCCAAGGTCTCCCTCCTGCTTTTCACTCCCAGCCTGTTTCCTCCTGGGATGAAAGAGTCCATTAACCAGCTCCTCCTTTTTGCTCACCGTTATCTCCTCCTGTCCTATCTCTCACAAAACCAGATAAGACTAAAAACCCAGCCCATAAATCATCGCTTTGGGCAGGACAGACATTTAAGACTCACAGTTGTGCTCAAAAGTTTACATACCCTGGCAGAATTTGTGTTTTTTTGTCCATTTTTCAGAGCATATGAATAACACATAAACAGCTTGATGTAAATAAAGTCCAAGACATATTCAGTGGCAGCTTTACCATCAGAGAGCCGCGTCCACAACTACCATAAAAGCTGTCATTGATGTTAAAGGGAGCAATACACGGTATTAAGAACAGGGTATGTAAACTTTTGATCAGGGTCATATGGGTAGTTTCTGTTGTCATTGTGATTTCAAAAGAGTATGCACAGTTGTTTGACAACAAATGGCTTCACCCAACCACTAACCAAGATTGAAAAAAAGTTTTTTTTTTGTGTTATGATTCATATTCTCTGAAAAATGGCCAAAAAAAACAAAAGTTGTGCCAGAGTATGTAAACATTTGAGCACAACCGTAAGCCCTAGATGGACTAAGGTATAAAGCTGGTCTCTATACAATCCTCAAATGTATTGTAAAATCATTTTACATCATTAGTTGTGCTTCCATTGTGTTCATGTGCCGGCCACATTTTATCTGCCATTGTCTTCAAAAATGTGCACAATTCGGAGTTTCCCGGTCCGGCAAAAAGCAATAAGGCATAATTGCAACAATCCACAAATAAATTCAGCAATTACACAGTTTGGATGTCCAGCAACGTTGGAAGTGACAATTTGCATCTTGACTCTAATTATATGAGAACATCATAGGGACAATATCTGCTTCTTTGGAAATGTTCATTTTTCAACAAGAATGGGAAATATTATAGTTTGGCTGATCTGAATTCAAGGAAAAATAGATACAGAAATGGCCATTTTCATCATTTCCATGAGTCATGAGTGAACTATTGCTTTAAAAGGATTGTTATTTTAACGCTGTAATCAAGGTCTTGCGGTAATGATGTAATTATCGTATAATTGATTAAGATGGACCAGAGACTAGGTTCGGGAGGGAGGGTAAGGAGACAAGAGTAAGAGTCAAAACAGTTACTGGAGCCACAGATAAAGTTGAGATGAACTGTATTGAACACAATTTGATTAACGTAACTGTAAAAATCCAGTTGACATTCACTGATGGAATAAACAAAAACATAAACCCCAGTGTCTCTAGGTGAGCTCAAAACAATTATTAGTCCTGCCGGCTTAGTCAGTGTCTTAGTCAGTCAAGTCAAAACTCCTTTATGCGGTTCTTCCTACCACACTCCAATTGTCTGTGTAGCTGGGAGAGCGACCTGCTCTCTCAAAAGGCCAACTCCGGTTCGGTTCAGTTCAACAGGGTAGGCTTGCCATCTCCCTTGTTAGGGAGAATTCCAGATCCAGTAGATAGAATAAGGAGGAGGAAAAAAAAAACAGCCTGTGGAAAACAGAACTGTTACTACAAAGTTCACATTTCTAAATCACAATGGCCATATAGTTAATGTAAGTGCTTAACTTTTACACTCTAGCATCAACAATTAATATTTCAAATAATCATGTTCAAATATTTTTCCCAATGTACTAATAATCATGGGATGCAAAACATATCCCATAAGCATACAGTAGAGTATATAATAACAAATATTCATATTTCATCACATAGTGTAATAAACCATAAACCATGGTAAACCTCTTCTTTGCAGTACAACACTTACAATGTACTGTGGAACTTCAAAATATTACATTGAAAATATATAAAAACATTCAATTTCGCAACTCTTTCACAGTGCAACGTGAGCTTAGTACAAAAGACAACGGTGACGTCACAGCACCGCTCTCTTAATAAGTGCAAAAATAAAATATTTCTCAAATCTTCTTAATAGTTTAGCTTTACTGTGCATTTGTATTGTTCTCGTGGCATATTTTATCAGAAAATGGCAGTTAATAATTAATAAGCACCTAAGGTGGACATGCTCTTGCAAAACACACAGCAGCTCCCCGGGATGCATTTCTTCCCCACAGTCCAAAACGTGGTTATTTTAGCATTAGCCGCTACATTAGCTGCTAACTAGCTCGCTTATTTGCTCCGCTCCAAGCCACTCACCGAGACACTTCTATAGTTATTCTCATCAGAGTCCAGTCCTCCAGCCCAGTTCCTCGCAGATCTAAGACAATGAGTTTAAATTTTTTAGCTTGACAGTAACTTTTAGCTGTTAGCTCTGAATTTCTCCGTGTCGATCCACTCACCAAGGTGTTCCAATGGCTTTCAAATTACAGTGGTGGGTCGGGTCCGGTCCTCCGATGTCTCAGGTCCAATGTGGTTTCGTTCAGATGAAGTAATTTGCTTATCTTTGATTTTATTCAGTGTAAAATCCTCAGGTTCTCTTGCGTGTGCTTTCGTCTCTCTCGAAGGTTCTTCTGCATGTGCTATCATCTCCCGATCAACAGAACAACATGAGCGCGCACCCGCTTTGACAAGGGAGGGGGCGGCTAATTGGAGTCTTGAGCCAATGGGGAAACATTGTTTCTATTTTGGCCTATAAGAGGCCTTGATTTACAGTTTTAAAAATGATTGACGTTACCATAAATGGTATTCTTCTTTTGGGCACTAAAATAATAGTTTTCTTCTTTTGGGCACTAAAACCCACTGGGTTACACCATGAAGACAAGCAGTGGTGGTCTTAGTGGCCACAAGATGTAGCCTTTGGATATTAATGAAACAAAACATGCTCTACATCTTACTTCAAAAGCACACACATTGAGAGAGAAAGTAGTAGTATCAAAACCTTACAGCTGAATTCAACCAAAATCCTTTCCACTGGGGTTGTGTGGAGATAATGACGTTTATACCATAACTGCTGTGAAATAATCAGAGAATAACAGTTTATTTCTAAGATTTAGTGTAGTTTTGTCTGGAAACAGTATCTCATCGACAACCACACCTGCTCCTAATCCACCATCAATACTGCAACTACTTAGCATCTATAGTACATCATATAAGCAAAACAAAGTTGCTTTGTGGATTGATCTTGTTTTGTTTTTTATTGAAGCAGCACTGTGCCGCTTTTAATCTTTTTTTTATCTGGAGTGTTCTCTGTCTCTCCTCCCTCTCTCACCCTCTCCCACTTTGTATCTCACTTTCTCTCTCTCTCTCTCTCTCTCTCTGAGGACGTGCAGTGGGAGTTCTTTGATGTGCTCATTGTGAGGAATGCACAATCAGTGAGGAAATATGATGACATGCTTTCATTAAAGGCACACTCTGCTCAGTTCCAGCTCCAACAGTCCACATATGTGTCTTAAAACTGGGAAATCTTCCTGCTAAATGCCATGCTGTGGAAGTGTGGTTTCATATGTCCATCAGAGCCAAAACACAGGAGGACAAAGAAGTGGGTATCAGTGCCAAATCAATGTGCAGATCCACCCCTGATCTGCTGTGGAGACCCTGAGTGAAAAAAAAAAACCAAGGGAACAGCCAAAAGGGACTTACAATGTTATTGCCGAATAAATCAAATCAAAGGACGCACACCCCTGAAGTGCTGCTGGACATCGCTGCGTCATGGAGAAAAGGCTGCTCAAGCACATGGACGATCGCTGTGCGCGGATGTTGGAATAGAGGATAAAAGAATGATACAAGCACGGATTATACAGCCCAGTCTCATGTTTTTTTTTCATCCTCCCGTCACGAAATAAGTCAAATTTTCATGACAAGGTTTTTTTAACTCACTATTACTAACCCTTCTCCTACCCCCAACCCTAACCTTAACCATAACCTAATCCTACTCCTTCCCCCCACCCTAACCATAACCACCCCGACCCCCCCCCCCCCCCACTTTTAATTTTGTGCAGTCATCACGGAATGAATTAGAATGAATTTGTGCTGCCATGATGAAAATGAGGCACTTTTCATCACGATATCACAAACCAATAGATTAATGTATATTTCGTGCTGTTGAATCACGACTTGCCGTGAGACTGGGAGGGATTATATACTGGACATGGAAGATAGGACACTAAGTCCAGCAGGGACATCATTCTGCAAGTCGGAGAGTGTGCTGTAGGCTTTATTATTATAATTTTTTAAAAATTTTATTTCATTATTTATTTTATTTTGCCATTACTGGGGAACAGCGGGAGGATTTCCATAGTCTATTCACATGGATAATAGCAGGATAATAAGAGTTGAACATTTTGTGTGCAAATGTGTCATTCATGTTCAGCTGAGAGGGGCCACTTCACTGAGATACCAACCGTCGTTCATTCTCGTGTTTGGTTGCTAATTCGCGTTGCGAACTGCTCTCAGTCACACCTAGTGAGACAGGACCCTAAGAGTCTCAAAAGCAGCTGTTTCAGGCTTATATTTTCTTTAAATTTATAGGACTTCATAGATGCTTAACATGAAACCCCAGCCACACTTACATGTTTAAATTCCACTACCTCGAAAAAAATAAATGAATAAAAAGATATGGAAAGTAGAGTCACAGTAGAAATCAAGCTTCAAGCATGACATTTTGTTTTACACATTTCTACAAACAAAAATAATATATTATTATTACTTACTTACTTATTTATTCCACAGTGAAAGGGAGGGAAGAAGTACTGCTAAAGGACATACATTTCCTCAGTGCTGAACACCAGCAAGACATCTATTTATCATCAACAAACAACATAAGCCAACACAGACAACACTGCAAATCTTTTACGACTCCACAACCACATAATGGGAAGGACAAGATAATTTCTGCAAATTCTGCAGTAAATTAAAAATAAGTGAATGCTCCACAAAAATAATGCAGAAAAACATGGTAGCATTATAACTTATTGAATCAAAATCCTTTCTTTTTTGTGCTGTGACATACTTTAATGAGATTACTAGTACTAAAAAACTAACAAAAAATATGCCCAACTGCAAACAGCAGCAGTAGGGCAAACAGTACACATAACATGCAAAGAATAAGAATAAATATGTCTTCTGACTGTGAATTCCAAAAGGTGCCCAATGAAAATCTGTGCTGTGGTAAAGCAGACAGTGAAAAATGCAGAGTGCACTTTGTAAAAGAAATAAGTAATCAAACCCTGACATGAAAAAGATCCCGAGTTGCAGAATTTGAGAAAACCACAACGCAATCTTGCTTTTTTTAAAAAAGACCACGTAACCACAGCAAAGTCTCAAAGAAATCTGCACAAACAACCTGCAAAATATCAAATACCAAAGTGAATTAAATGCATCAGCATCTGTCAAAAGCTTCCAATGTTAACATAATCATGTTCGATTCCATGTTCAGAAGGATAGATGAGGTGATAGATGAGAAGTACAAACTACAGCAGGTTGGTTGTGAAACTGGGGAAAGTTGTGTTTGCCAGAGAAACCCAATGGAACGAACCAAGCCCTGCCTGTGCTGACACAGCTGGTTCCAGGCACAGGCACCTCAACACCGTGCTTGGCTCCACGAATATTCCAGGCCTTTCTGGAGAAACCATAACAAGTGCAGGAAATAAATTAGTGCACTCTGGGTTCCACACCAGCCACAAACCTCCTGAGCTGAGCCTCTTTAAAGCCACATGTGTGGGAACAGGAGACAGAGCAGGGGAGGGAGTAAGAACCCCATCCAGACATCAGAGCAGATTCCAGGAGGATCTCTGTGGCCACTTCAGCTTGAAGTACTTTGGCCCCACTTTGGACCTGGATACCAACATGCGTGCTTTCAGATTTGATGTAGTTCAGCAATTTAGTTTTTGACAAATTTTCTTTGCACCAACCTATGCAATATAACTTTGTTCTCAAATATCCTGGAGCAGTTGGGGCACTCAGTGCCAGAGGTCTGGTAAAATGGTAAATGGACTGCATTTCTGTCGCACTCTTCCACCTGATGTACCTTAAGCTGGGCTTATACTGTGTGAGTTTTGGGCCTTTTTCAGCCGATTTTTCACTCATGCGAGAATTTTTTGGATCGCGCCGACTTTCAGCTTAATCGTGCATCCTGCATCGTGTAGTATACATGGAGTAACGAGCTGCGTTTAACCTCTCACGACCACCTCCCAATCGATAATCGTATGGTCGGATAAAAATCAAACCTGTTTGATATTCTGGTCGGGCGTCGTGAGGGTTCCGCGCTGTTGAAGCAGCACTACAAGCATCTCTTGCACTGTGCATGTGCAAACCCCGGACAGAGCATACAGTGATCATCTCTTTGGAGAGCAGTTTCTGTTTCTTTTTTCCCCATTATTCTTCAACTCATTTAAAGTCTTGTATTTTTTATTTTTTTTATTATTATTTTTGATTAAAAAATGTCTCCCATCGAAGTTTTTTTGTAAAAATAAGAAATGTACGTAAATAAAGTTTGGAAAAAAAAGAAAAAGAAAAAAAAAAGCTTCTGTTTACATTTTGCTTCCAGAAACAGGAGTCTGACATGTGGCTTTTGAACGTACAATGTGAGCAGTCAGATCGCATCAGAGCATCGGGCCGTACAGTGTGAGAACATTAATCGTGCGCTCTGAACTTTTACACCATGTGGTTTTGTCCACAGTTTGAGCTGGAGCCAAGTACAATGATTGAAAAGAACGTATAGTGTCTGCCCAGCTTTAGGGAATTCCCTGTTTGATAGGGTATCAAACGCAGTGGTGGGCACAATTCCAATAATCCAATAATTATCAAAGATAAAGTTTTAATTATCAAATTATCTTTTCAGATAACTTTGAAACCATTATCGGACTAATTATCTTCGATAAATTTTTGTCCAATAATTCTTAGATCATTAACGTGGTAAACAAAGGTGAACAGATGTGTAGTTTTACCCTATGCAAACAGAGGAGAACTGCTTCTAAAAGAAACCACTCTATCCTCTGCAGGCAAAAGAGAACTGGTCACCAAAAAAAAAACTCATTTCTTTTAATGCCAATATCACCTAAGTCATCCAGAGGCTTTTTAACTTATGGTTCAAATTTTAACCAAACTTATTTCAGACAAGTATTTAATTACGTCACGTCTGAAGTTTGATAAAGTGAAAATATTGTTGTGTGGGCCGCTGAAGAGGAGGTACTGCTGGCCCACCACCACCAGAGGGCGCCCTGCCTGGAGTGCGGGCTCCAGGCACCAGAGGGCGCTGCCGCCTGACAGGAGCAGCCAAGGTGACAGCTGTCATCCATCAGCGGAGGGGTATATCAGCTGGATGGCATCTCCACCTCATTGCCGAGATATCGCTCAATCAAAGAGGTAACGAACTCAGCAGTTGTTTCATTCAGAGACGTAATACTTTGTTGCTTGTGCTTAGGACACTGAAGACCCTTTTGGACGTGTTTGGATAAGTACACATATCCTACACTTCAGTGTTGTTTTGTGATTTGAGGTGGAGGTGGTATTTCCACCTCACGTGTTTGCTGGGTGCAGCCGCGCCCACACCTGACGGTTTCTGTTCCTTGCCAGCAGTACCGGATCCGACGAGCGGAGGCAGTGGCCACCTGGGAGTTCGGGACTTGGCGGCTCCAGTATTCCCGGGGTTCGGTGGCAGAGGAAATCGGGTTGGTTCCGGTTCGAGTTGGACAGACGTCTCCTATCGTCGAGCCTGCCCACACGACACCGCTGTAATTGGACTCAATCTCGAGATTGTAATCTGTTGTGTTTGTTGTGCCTGTTTCACAACAGTAAAAGCAGTGTTATTTGACTCCTCCATTGTCCGTTCATTTGCGCCCCCTGTTGTGGGTCCGTGTTCCTACACTTTCACAACAGGATATCTCGGCCATCGTCATGGATCCCGAGGGGCGTCAACCGGCTGTTGAACGGCCAATGGAAGAACAGGGCGCGCAGGCGTCCGCGGGAGGGGTGATCGGTGAGTTGCAGCGGACCCTCACCGCTTTCACGACTCGGTTAGATTTGATGACCGAGCAGAACGTCCTCCTGAACCGCAGGGTGGAGGCTCTCGCTGCACAGGTGGAAGCGCACCCTCCGGGCGCCGCTGCGGCTCTCCCTCCCGTCGACCCTGTGCGTAACAGCGACGTTCCACAGGTCGTTCAAAGCTTACATAAGCCCCCCAGAGCCGTACGGAGGCTGTGTGGAGACGTGCGCGGATTTCCTTATGCAGTGTTCGCTCGTCTTCGCACAGCGTCCCGTCATGTACGCGACTGATGCTAGCAAAGTAGCTTATGTAATAAACCTGCTTCGCGGTGAGGCACGCGCTTGGGCTACAGCGTTCTGGGAGCAGAATTCACGGCTCCTTCTGACGTATGATGGGTTTGTAAGGGAGCTCAGAACCGTGTTCGATCACCCCAATAGAGGAGAAACCGCTTCAACCGTGCTACTGTCAATGAGACAGGGGCGTCGGAGCGCAGCTGCCTATGCAGTCGACTTCCGCATCGCGGCTGCGAGGTCCCGCTGGAATAGCACTGCCCTCCGCGCCGCCTTTGTAAACGGACTGTCTTTGGTTCTTAAGGAGCACCTGGTGGCTAAGGACGAACCGCGGGATTTAGATGGGCTCATCGATCTTGTCATACGGTTAGACAACCGGTTAGAAGAACGTCGGCGGGAACGAGACGAAGGGCGTGGCCGGGCACGCGCCGTCCCTCTCCCTTCCGGGTCCGACCGCGCTCCGCCTTCCCCACGCTCCACGGCCCCTGTGCTCCGTGGGGCCACAGCTCCCCCTGCTGACGAAGCTATGGACACGAGTAGGGCAACATTTAGGGCACCAGATGCACAGAGGAGACGGGCCCACGGAGCTTGTTTTGCTTGTGGCTCGAGAGAGCACCAAGAGAGAGACTGCCCCGAGCGGTTAAACACTAAACGCCCGCCCCTAGAGATTGGGCTAGGGGTGGGTCGAGACATTCACGTGGGACACACCCACATTGCCACACGACTCCCAGTCACGATCCTTTATGAGGATTTAACCCTGAAGGCCCCAGCACTGGTGGACACGGGCTCTGAGGGGAATCTGTTGGACAGCAGATGGGCCAGGGAGATAGGGCTCCCCCTGGTGGCGCTTACCTCGCCTGTACAGGTTCGGGCACTAGATGGCTCCCTACTCCCTCCAATCACGCATAAGACACCACCTGTAACTCTGGTGGTGTCAGGAAATCACCGGGAGGTGATCGAGTTTTTTGTGACTCAGGCCACCTCCCGTGTGGTTTTAGGATTTCCCTGGATGTTGAAGCACAATCCCCAGATTGATTGGCCATCCGGGGTAGTGGTTCAGTGGAGCGAGACCTGCCATCGGGTGTGTCTAGGTTCCTCGGTTCCTCCCAGCTCCCAAGCTAAGGAGGAGGTCAGAGTCCCGCCCAATCTAGGGACGGTGCCGGTGGAGTACCACGACCTTGTCGACGTGTTCAACAAGGATCTGGCCCTCACTCTTCCCCCCCACCGTCCGTATGATTGTGCCATTGATTTGGTTCCGGGCAGTGAGTTCCCGTCCAGTAGGCTGTACAACCTCTCACGGCCTGAGCGCAAATCAATGGAGACCTACATCCGGGACTCGTTAGCTGCCGGGTTGATCCGGAATTCCACCTCCCCGATGGGCGCAGGTTTCTTTTTTGTGGGTAAAAAAGACGGCGGACATCGTCCATGCATTGATTATAGGGGGCTGAACGAGATCACGGTTCGCAACCGATACCCGTTGCCCCTGTTGGATTCAGTGTTCACACCCCTGCATGGAGCCCAAATTTTCACCAAGCTCGATCTTAGAAACGCGTACCACCTGGTTCGGATCCGGAAGGGAGACGAGTGGAAGACGGCATTTAACACCCCCTTAGGTCACTTTGAGTACCTGGTCATGCCGTTCGGTCTCACAAACGCTCCCGCGACATTCCAAGCGTTGGTTAATGATGTCTTGCGGGATTTCCTGCACCGGTTCGTCTTCGTATATCTAGACGATATACTCATCTTTTCTCTGGACCCTGAGACCCATGTCCAGCATGTACGTCAGGTCCTGCAGCGGTTGTTGGAGAACCGGCTGTTTGTGAAGGGCGAGAAGTGTGAGTTTCACCGCACTTCTTTGTCCTTCTTGGGGTTCATTATCTCTTCCAACTCCGTCGCTCCTGATCCGGCCAAGGTTACGGCGGTGAGAGACTGGCCCCAACCCACAAGCCGTAGGAAGTTGCAACAGTTCCTAGGCTTTGCTAATTTCTACAGGAGGTTCATTAAGGGCTATAGCCAGGTAGTTAGCCCCCTGACAGCCCTGACCTCACCAAAAGTCCCCTTCACCTGGTCGGATCGTTGCGAAGCCGCGTTCAAGGAGTTGAAATGGCACTTCTCGTCTGCACCTGTTTTGGTACAGCCCGATCCTAGTCGCCAGTTAGTGGTTGAAGTGGACGCCTCGGACTCAGGGATAGGAGCCGTGCTGTCCCAGAGCGGGAAGACCGATAAGGTCCTTCACCCGTGTGCCTATTTTTCCCGCAGGTTGACCCCAGCCGAACGGAACTATGACGTCGGCAATCGGAGAGCTCCTTGCGGTGAAAGAGGCTCTTGAGGAGTGGAGACATCTGTTGGAGGAAACGTCCGTGCCATTCAACGGTTTTCACTGACCACCGGAACCTGGAGTATATCAGGACCGCCAAGCGACTGAATCCCAGGCAAGCCTGCTGGTCACTGTTCTTCGGCCGCTTTTGACTTCCGGATCACCTACCGTCCCGGGACCAAGAATCAAAGATCGGATGCTTTGTCCCGGGTACATGAAGATGAGGTCAAAACGTAGTCGTCGGATCCCCCGGATCCCATCATCCCGGAGTCCGCTATCATGGCCGCCCTCACCTGGGACGTGGAGAAGACCGTCCGGGAGGCCCTGACACGAGACCCGGACCCCGGAACCGGACCGAAGAACAAACTCTACGTCCCACCAGAGGCCGACGTCCGGGGTTACATCCAGGCCTGTACCACCTGCGCCAGGGGCAAGGCCGATCACCGCAAGACCTCGGGTTTGCTACAGCCGCTGCCCGTCCCTCATCGCCCCTGGTCCCACATCGGCCTGGATTTTGTCACGGGTCTTCCGCCGTCCCAGGGAAACACCGTCATCCTCACGATAGTGGACCGATTCTCCAAGGCGGCCCACTTCGTGGCCCTCCCGAAGCTACCAACGGCCCAGGAGACAGCGGACCTCCTAGTCCACCACGTCGTCCGTCTGCATGGGATACCATCAGACATCGTCTCCGATCGCGGTCCCCAGTTCTCCTCGCACGTTGGAGGAGCTTTTGCCAGGAACTGGGGGCCACGGTCAGTCTCTCATCCGGGTATCACCCCCAGACCAACGGACAAGCAGAACGGGCCAATCAAGAGATGGAGCAGACCTTACGTTGTGTGACAGCCGCGCACCCGGCGGCCTGGAGTACTCATCTGGCCTGGATCGAGTACGCCCACAACAGTCAAGTGTCGTCAGCCACCAGCCTCTCCCCTTTTGAGGTGTGTTTGGGGTATCAGCCCCCATTGTTTCCGGTGGTTGAGGGAGAGGTCGGTGTGCCCTCGGTCCAGGCCCACCTGCGGAAGTGCCGTCGGGTGTGGCGTGCGCCCGTTCTGCTTTGTTGAAGGCCCGGATGAGGGCGAAGACCCATGCAGACCGGCGGCGGACCCCGGCCCCAACGTATCGCCCCGGGCAGGAGGTGTGGTTGTCCACAAAGGACATCCCCCTACAAGTGGCCTCCCCGAAACTGAAGGAACGATACATAGGACCCTACAAGATCCTCAAAGTCATCAATCCCGCCGCAGTGAGGCTCCAGCTTCCGGCCTCACTGCGGATCCATCCCGTGTTCACGTCTCAAAGCTCAAACATATCACACCTCGCCCCTCTGTACTCCGGTCCGGCACCACCTCCTGCCCGGATCATCGATGGCGAGCCGGCTTGGACGGTTGCGCCGCTTTTGGATGTCCGACAGATGGGCCGGGGTTTTCAATACCTGGTGGACTGGGAGGGGTACGGCCCCGAAGAACGCTCCTGGGTGAAGAAGAGCTTCATCCTGGACCCGGCCCTCCTGGCCGACTTTTACCGCCGCCACCCGGACAAGCCCGGTCGGGCGCCAGGAGGCGCCCGTTGAGGGGGGGGGTCCTGTTGTGTGGGCCGCTGAAGAGGAGGTACTGCTGGCCCACCACCACCAGAGGGCGCCCTGCCTGGAGTGCGGGCTCCAGGCACCAGAGGGCGCTGCCACCTGACAGGAGCAGCCAAGGTGACAGCTGTCACCAATCAACTAAGACAGCTGTCATCCATCAGCGGAGGGGTATATCGGCTGGATGGCATCTCCACCTCATTGCCGAGATATCGCTCAATCAAAGAGGTAACGAACTCAGCCAGTTGTTTCATTCAGAGACGTAATACTTTGTTGCTTGTGCTTAGGACACTGAAGACCCTTTGGACGTGTTTGGATAAGTACACATATTCCTACACTTCAGTGTTGTTTTTGTGATTTGAGGTGGAGGTGGTATTTCCACCTCACGTGTTGCTGGGTGCAGCCGCGCCCACCACCTGACTGTTTCTGTTCCTCGCCAGCAGTACCAGATCCGACGAGCGGAGGCAGTGGCCACCTGGGAGTTCGGGACTTGGCGGCTCCAGTATTCCCGGGGTTCGGTGGCAGAGGAAATCGGTTTGGTTCTGGTTCGACTTGGACAGACGTCTCCTATCGTCGAGCCTGCCCACACGACACCGCTATAATTGGACTCAATCTCGAGATTGTAATCTGTTGTGTTTGTTGTGCCTGTTTCACAACAGTTAAAAGCAGTGTTATTGACTCCTCCATTGTCCGTTCATTTGCGCCCCCTGTTGTGGGTCCGTGTTCCTACACTTTCACAACAAATATCAGATATATGTTTTAGTTTTAAAGTAATGCACTAATTTTTAAGGTTTTAGTGTGGACATGCTGTGTCCAGGTGCATTATGGGTGATAGGGTAATCTCAGTACGTTCACGACAGAGACACTCTGATCAGGCTCCAATAGACAACAGCATTAAACTCTAGTGCCTAAAACTCTCATGAATATATTCTCTGGGTTTATAGACGTTATTGTGTTTGCGTTTATTAAATTCCACGCATCTTAACGTAGCAAGTAGCAACACAGATTATCTGCAATTTTGTTTTGGCAAGTTTTCAAGGTCTCTACTGCCACCTACTGGCCAGTAGTGTTCATGGCAGTATTCAAACTGAAGCTGGGCAGACACTGTACAATATTTTCAATCACTGTACTCGGTTCCAGCTCAAACTGTACCACAGAACAACACAGTGTAAAAGTTCAGAGTGCACAATTTTTTTTCTCACACACATTGTACATTCAAAAACCACGTCGGACTCGTGTTTCCAGACGCAAAACACAAACAGAAGCTTTTTTTCAAACTTAATTCACAAAAACCTTCGATGGGAGAAATCAAAGTTAAAAAAAAACATTACAAGACAGCTCTGCGGTATTTGCACAGGCACAGTGCGAGAGTTTGGTGCTTGTAGTGCTTCAGCAGCGGGATACCCTCACGACGGCCGACCAGAATATCAAACAGGTTTGATTTTCATCTGACCATTCGATCGCCGATCAGGAGGTGGTCGTGAGATGTTAAACGCAGCTCATTACTCCATGTATATTAAACGATGCAGGACGCGGGATTAACCTGAAACTCTGTGCGATCCAAAAAATTCTCGCACAAATGAAAAATCAGCTGAAAAAGGGCCAAAACTCACACTGGCACCAGTATATCATGGCAGTGTTCTATTTATTTTGACACCAGTTATATCAGATGGTTATCTAATTACAACTTGGCTTTTTTTTTTTAAAATGCCTTTTTTTTTTACAAATAAAAAATGGCATGTTTTACAAAAGCACATTTCTCTGTAAACACCAACACATGACACACCTCACATTAACGTGTTGATTTACATAATGAATGAGTCAACCAATCAGTGTTAGCGGAGGCACATTTTACCCAGAATGCCATCTGTCTGTGTTTATTACAAAACTTCAGAATTAGTGCATTATTAGACATTAAAAGATATATGTTATATCTTAACTTTGCACAAATTACAGACTTGACATTAATGGAGTTATTCTATCAGTATTCATTTTATTTATACACCAAACCATAACTCAGCATTGCTTTATTTTCCAAGACCTTGGCCTGACGGCAGTGTTGTGATTGAGTACAGAGTTGAGCTTTGTGGCTACTCTCAGCTTGTTTCTGTGCTGGAAGCCATGTAGTTAACTGGAGCTTCCAGCAGAGAGCAGGATGCTCAAAGACAGAAGTGCTGACTCATTGTTTAGGTCTGTCATCGCTTCTGATGCTTCCAAAAGTGATCGTGGTGTTAAAACTCAAATAATGCACAATACTGGACTTTATCGGTTATCTGTAACTTCTGATACATTTTTGGCTGGTTTGTTTTAGCTTTATCTATCCATGAAGCCAGAGGACACACACCAATTAGTTAAACTGCAGGAATGTCTTACAGACATAAAGACATGGATGACCTCTAATTTCCTGCTTTTAAACTCAGATAAAACTGAAGTTATTGTACTTGGCCCCACAAATCTTAGAAACATGGTGTCTAACCAGATCCTTACTCTGGATGGCATTACCCTGACCTCTAGTAATACTGTGAGAAATCTTGGAGTCATTTTTGATCAGGATATGTCCTTCAGTGCGCATATTAAGCAAATATGTAGGACTGCTTTTTACATTTGCGCAATATCTCTAAAATTAGAAAGGTCTTGTCTCAGAGTGATGCTGAAAAACTAATTCATGCATTTATTTCCTCTAGGCTGGACTACTGTAATCTTACTTATAAGGTTTTGAATAATCAGGTCCCATCTTATTTTAGGGACCTCTTAGTACCATATTACCCCAATAGAGCACTTCGCTCTCAGACTGCAGGCTTACTTGTAGTTCCTAGGGTTTTTAAGAGTAGACTGGAGGCAGAGCCTTCAGCTTTCAGGCTCCTCTCCTGTGGAACCAGCTCCCAATTCGGATCAGGGAAACAGACACCCTCTCTACTTTTAAGATTAGGCTTAAAACTTTCCTTTTTGCTAAAGCTTATAGTTAGGGCTGGATCAGGTGACCCTGAACCATCCCTTAGTTATGCTGCTATAGACTTAGACTGCTGGGGGGTTCCCATGATGCACTGAGTCTTTCTTTCTCTTTTTGCTCTGTATGCACCACTCTGCATTTAATCATTAGTGATTGATCTCTGCTCTCTTCCACAGCATGTCTTTTTCTCCCTCAGCCCCAACCAGTCCCAGCAGAAGACTGCCCCTCCCTGAGCCTGGTTCTGCTGGAGGTTTCTTCCTGTTAAAAGGGAGTTTTTCCTTCCCACTGTCGCCAAGTGCTTGCTCATAGGGGATTGTTTTGACCGTTGGGGTTTTTCTGTAATTATTGTATGGCTTTTGCCTTGCAATATAAAGTGCCTTGGGGCAACTGTTGTTGTCATTTGGCGCTATATAAATAAAACTGATTTGATTTGATTTGATTATCGAAGATAACTTTTCAGTTATCTGATTATCTGTTATCGAAGTTAATTTTTTGGTTATCTGTGCCTGCCACTGATCAAACCATAGATTATGTTGACACAAGGCTACCTTTCTAACACCAGATCACCACCTCCCCAGGCATGCATGTTCCTGCACATTACCAAGCCCAAAATTTTCCAGAATTGCTATGGGTCCCGATTGTCAATCCAGCTACACCAGTAGCCCACCATTATCACCCAAAAGTAGCCATCTGTCTGCCACAGCGAGGTGATATGTGGGTGTCCCCTTGGTCTCGTCCACTCAATGCTGGTCCTCATAACTTCACTTAGGCTAAAAACCAATCTTCCGTTTGTTGTCTGTGATGGGATATTATGGATGACTAACCTGTTTCTTCAAGATCAGACATAATGCCACAGAAAGTGTCAGTTTATTTGTGAGGTGACAAAAAAAATTTTCTTTTCAAAAATAGTTCCATAATATTAGAATTCTAAAATTGTTGAAAAATGGCAAAATAAAAGCTGAGGAAGATCTGGATTAGCCTTATTTAACATGCCTTCCATGGATGACCATGGAAGGCAACAGTCTAGCAGTAGCTACATGCAGTGGTGGGCACAGTTCCGATAATCTGATAACAGATAATTATCGAAGATAATGTTTTCATTATCGGATTATCTTTTTAGATAACTTTAAAAACCATTATCGGCCTAATTATCTTCCGATAACGTTTAGACTGATACAGCAGTAAACAAAGCTGAACAGCAGCAAACATTTTTAAAATTTAAAATCAGTTGAACTTGTCTAAAGTTTCCTAACAGATGCATAGTTCCACCCTCTACAAACAGAAGAGAGCTGTTTCTATGAAAAACTGCTCTATCCTCTGCAGGCAAAGGAGAACTGGTCATGAAAAAAAAAAATCATTTCCTTTAATACCATACTGATACGCTGGCAATATTACCCAAGTCATCCAGAGCATACATTTTAACTTATGGTTCAAATTTTAAACCAAACAAATTTTGGGAGAAGTTATTTAAAATTTACTGTCATGTCTGAAGTTTTCTAAAGTGAAAATATCAGATATATGTTTTAGTTTTAAAGTAATGTGCTAATTTTTAATGTTTTAGTGACCACTTGCCTGTGCCCAGCAGTGCATTATGGTATGGATAGGGTAATCTCAGTACGTTCACGACAGGACAAATGCATTTCAGACACTCTGTTCAGGCTCCACGGACAACAGCATTAAACTTTAGTGCCTAAAACTCTCGTAAATATATTCTCTGGGTTTATAGACGTTATTTATTTGCGTTGTTAAATTCCACGCATCTTAATGTAGCAGACACGGATTATGTGGAATTTTGTTTTGGCAAGTTTTCACGGACTCTGCTGCCATCTACTGGCCAGTAGTGTTCATGGCAGTTCATGGCAGTATTCGTCCTGAAGATGAGCAGACACTGTATGATATTTTTAATCACAAGTTAAGTTTTTTCAAACTTAATTTACAAAAACTCTCGATGGGAGACATCAAAGTTTAAAAACAAAACAAAACGACAAAAAAAAATTACAAGACAGCTCTGCGGTGTTTGCACATGCACGGTGCGAGAGGTTGGATGCTTGTTGCTCTTCAGCAGCAGGATACCCTCACAACGGCCGAGTAGAATAATATTAAACAGGTTTGATTTTCATTCGACCATACGATTGGCGATCAGGAGGTGGTCGTGAGATGTTAAACACAGCTTGTTACTCCATGTACACAACATGATGCAGGACACGCGATTAACCTGAAACTCGGTCCAAAAAATTCTCACACGAATGAAAAATCATCTGAAAAAGGGCCAAAACTCACACAGTGTAAAGCCAACATTTATGTGTCAAGACAATATTGAGTGCACATTTTACAATATAATAAAACGCGTGCACGGCACTAATAAAATGAGCGCATATTCTCTCCACATGCAAAACATTTTGCGATGACACTTCCAGGGCTCTGTAAAAATGCCTGTTTTTACAAATAAAAATGGAATATTTTACAAAAGCACATTTATCTGTAAACACAAACACACGACACACGTCACATTAACGTGTTGGTTTACATAATGAATGACTGAACCAATCAGTGTTTAGCAGAGGCACTTTTACCCAGAATCCTTTGCAATCTGTCTGTGTTTGTTACAAAACCTCAGAATTAGTGCATTATTCAACATTAAAAGATATATGTTATATTTTAACTTTGTACAAATGACAGAACGCTCCGCCTGACCGGAGCGTTGTGATTGGTAGAGAGTTGAGCTTTGTGGCTGCGCTCAGGGTGCGTCTGTGCTGTAAGCTGTGTAGTAAACAAGAGTTTCCAGCAGGGAGCAGGATGTTCAAACATAGAAGTGTGGCTCATTGTTTAGGTCTTTTGTTGCTTTTAATGCTTCCAAAAGCGATCGTGGTGTTAAAACTCAAATTCAGTTTTTTAGTAGATGCAAATGTACCAGAGCCAATACTGGAATTTATTGGTTATCTGTAACTTCTGATACATTTTGGGTGGTTTATTGGTTTATCTTTATCAAAGATAACTTTTCAGTTATTTGATTATCTGTTATCGAAGTTAATTTTTTGGTTATCTGTGCCCACCACTGGCTACATGTAGACTGAGCTGTCATGAAACTGCGGAACCAGGTTCTAGAGGACAATTTAGAAAACATGCTGCCAAACCAACTTCACTGTAACGAGGTTTATAAGGAAAGGTGAGTCTACATGGTCATTAGGAAGGCAACTTAACTGTAGCTGTTGTTTTACTGAGTTGGACCCACGGCACAGAGAAGACTCAACAGGGAATTCCAGTGTCCCAAAGCTGCTCTTCTCTTTTCCTGCTTCCACACAATTATGTTACCTCAAACACAGACCACTGCCATGCTGTTCTGCTGCTGCTAATCCTGCTCACAACCAAAAATGTGCTACTTTCACCAACAGCCAAACACACTAACCGACTAGAATCAAACCAAGGGGCCATGAAAAATTTACGATATGGGATGCATTTGTGGTAAAGAAACAAGCTGACTAATAGAAACAGGCTTTATAATGCTGTTTAAAATGATCAATTACAGCTTTCACAATTGCTGCCAGGTGGTCAAGTATGAATTGACCCTGATGGAGAATTCTTGTGTTTATATTCAAGGCCACAGCACCATTGTGTGATGGTTACAGTGACGTACAAATGACCCAGAGTGGGAATACAGGATCATTTTTTGGGGTGGGAAGAACCTTAAAAGTACTTAATGCATAAATGCACACACAGGAGGTGGCATAACATCATGATTGTCTGCTTCTGTTGACCTGGACACTCACAGTAAAGGCTTGTTGTAGTTCCAGTGTTTCACATACTGCTGTACAGGTTGGGCGGACTGCCTGGCAGTCACCGACCATGAGGATTACACAAAGTGCACTTCATTGAGAAACACTGCATGTTTTAAATAGATTCTATTAAATGTATAACAAAGCACAACGAGGTAGAGCAACACAAAATGATGATGACTGAAGACCCCTTGGTGATTAAACCTGGAGCTGAAGGGCTCATATTAAACAAGAAAGATCAGATACAAGTGAAGTGCTGAAACATTAAGGTGGGTGACTCCTGATTTCACTCAGATCCCACTAATGTATGAGTCATGAGTTGGCGCTTTCCATTTTAGTTCGACACCTGCTTCTAACACCAGCTGGCGCACAGAAATTACAAAATGATTTGCTCACTACTTTCCTTATAACTTGCATAATGTCATTTTTCAACATACCCCACCCAGTACACCTGAGTGAACTGGGATATTCCACGTCAGTGCCACTCAGAGTGGACTTAGATTCATTGATACTGATCGCTCCCTGCATGTGGACCCAAGACATCATGTAATGCATGGAAATCAGTTGCAGAGCATATTTTGCACACAATGCACTTTGAGTCCTGTGACTCAGTGACTAGCTTTAAAGAAGTGTGCCACAGTGGAGCCACAGTGATGTCACAGTGTTCCACAGAGGTCCACAGAGGCCCACAGGGGTCTGTATATCCAGGGGTGCACAAAACTGGTGCTCATTGTGCTCATGTGTGCTAAACATCATTGATGGACAGCAGAGGGAAACACTTTTCCTACAGTCGGTCATTGCTTTCCTCTTATGAAGTGCTTCCCTTGTGTTTTCTGTTATGCATAATTTATTTTTAGCATGCAAAAGGACCGTGAGTACCACTTATGTGCACCCCTGTGTACAAGGTCTGTTAGAAAAGTATCGGACCTTTTTATTTTTTGCAATAACCTTATGGATTTGAATCACGTGTGATTGCATCAGCCAAGCTTGAACCGTCGTGCACATGCGTGAGTTTTTTCACGCCTGTCAGTTGCGTCATTCGCCTGTGAGCACGCTTTGAGTGAGCACTGGTCCTCCCCCCTTGTCTGATTTTCATTGTGAGGAAAATGTCTGAATGGCTGGAGCAGCACTGCATCAAATTTTTCCAGAAACTGTGAGAGACAGCCAGGTGGACACCATTCGGAAAATTCAGATGGCTTTCAGGGACAATTTTATGGGCATCACACAGATTAAGGAGTGGTACAGCCGGTTTAAAGACGGCGCACAATGGCGGAGGGCGCGCTGCGCTCCGAGCGGCGATCGACAGGCTGAAACAACCAGATCATTTCCAAACTGAATGCTGTGTTGATCCGGGACATCGTTTGACTACCAGAGAAATGGCAGAAAAGGTGGACATAGCACTTTCCCGGCACATTCCACTGTTAAAGGAGATTTTGTCATGAAAACAGGAGTGGAGGAATTCGCCACAGAGCCGCTAATGGTGTGGAACGAAAGCACCTCCGTGTTGGTCTCACAGGACATGTTGTGACATGCCCAGCTCTTCAACAATCTCGGATACTCACTCGACTGAAAAGCCACCCAAAGCCGTCTGAATCTTCCGAATGGTGGAAGAGCTGGGCATGTCCCGTGAGACTTCCAACACGGAGGTGCTTTTTGTTCTGCGCCATTAGCGGCTCCGTCCTGACGCGCGAATTCCGCCGCATGTCTTTCATTACAAAATCTCCTGTAACAGTGTAATGTGCCAAAAAAGTGCTATGTCCACCTCTCTTGCCATTTCTCTGGTAGTCAGACGACGTCCCAGATCAACAAAGCGTTTACTTTGGAAATGAACGAACGGCACATTCCACTGTTACAGGAGTTTTTCGCCATGAAAAGACGTGCGGAGGATTTCGTGCATCGGGACGGAGGCGCAGGGCACAGAACAAAAAGCAACGCCGTGATGAAGCCTCACAGGACATGTTGTGGCATGTCCAGCTCGTCCACAATTTCTCGGATAGTCACACGACTGAAAAGCCACCGAAAGCCGTCTGAATCTTCCGAATGGTGCAAGAGCTGGGCATGTTAGGGCTTGTCCTGTGAGACCAACACGGAGGTGCTTTCGTCCCGCGCCATGAGCGGCTCTGTGGCGAATTTCTCCGCTCCTCTTTCCATTACAAAAACTCCTGTAACAGTGGAATGTGCCGAAAAAGTGCTATGTCCAGCTGTCTTGCCATTTCTCTGGTAGTCAGACGACGTCCCGGATCAACAAAGCGTTCACTTTGGAAATGATCTGGTCGTTTGAGCCTGTCGATTGCCCCTCGGTGCGCGGCGCGCCATCCACCGCTGTGGGCCATCTTTAATCCAGTTGTAATTGTCCTTAATCTGTGTGATCCCCATAAGATCTTCACCAAAAGCCATCTGAATTTTCCAAATGGTTTCCACCTGGCTGTCTCTCACACTTTCTGAAAAAATTTTGATGAAGCAAAGCGGCAGTCGATCAGCCAATTTCCTGACAATGAAAATCCGACGAGGGGGCTGGACCACTCCTCCCACAAGGCGTGCTCACAGGCAAATGACGCAACCGACAAGTGTGAAAAAACTCACGCATGCGCACGAAGGTTCAAGCTTGGCTGATGCAATCACACATGATTCAAATCCATATAGTTTTTGCAAAAAATAAAAAGGTCCGTTACTTTTCTAACAGACCTCGTATAATTCACTCTATTTGGACTGGGATCAAATGCTATCCCAGCAGAATAAATTTTACTCAGCAAAATTTCCTTTGTGGGTCTTTAGTTGAGCGACTCAGAAGGATTCCGATCCAGAAAATGAATTGAATTTACTGTCTCTAAAATGAACACACATACATGTTCCACAGTTTGGACAAATTTTCAGTAAGTAATGAAGCTGAACTACTTTACTCTTTCTGTCACATGTATGCAGAACATTCAACATCACAGTGTGTGAGCCTTATTCATTAGTGTGAGCAGAGGCCTTGAGGTCCATTCGTGCCCGTGTGTATGCCCCAGATACCATGGTATGAAGCAAATGAAGGTCGATGACTCCCCTCTGGATGGGACATGAGTCCATCTCAGGTCATTTCTCCAGCCAAGGCTGGTACCCATTTTCAGCTGGGTGGACTGGGACAATGCAGATAAAATGTGTTGTGCAAATATCTAGACAGTCAGTGTGACTGAGAATCAAAGCAAGACCTACATACTGGTACTACTACTACTACTATCAATCAATCAATCAATTTTTTTATATAGCGCCAAATCACAACAAACAGTTGCCCCAAGGCACTTTATATTGTAAGGCAAGGCCATACAATAATTATGTAAAACCCCAACGGTCAAAACGACCCCCTGTGAGCAAGCACTTGGCTACAGTGGGAAGGAAAAACTCCCTTTTAACAGGAAGAAACCTCCAGCAGAACCAGGCTCAGGGAGGGGCAGTCTTCTGCTGGGACTGGTTGGGGCTGAGGGAGAGAACCAGGAAAAAGACATGCTGTGGAGGGGAGCAGAGATCGATCACTAATGATTAAATGTAGAGTGGTGCATACAGAGCAAAAAGAGAAAGAAACAGTGCATCATGGGAACCCCCCAGCAGTCTACGTCTATAGCAGCATAACTAAGGGATGGTTCAGGGTCACCTGATCCAGCCCTAACTATAAGCTTTAGCAAAAAGGAAAGTTTTAAGCCTAATCTTAAAAGTAGAGAGGGTGTCTGTCTCCCTGATCTGAATTGGGAGCTGGTTCCACAGGAGAGGAGCCTGAAAGCTGAAGGCTCTGCCTCCCATTCTACTCTTACAAACCCTAGGAACTACAAGTAAGCCTGCAGTCTGAGAGCGAAGCGCTCTATTGGGGTGATATGGTACTACGAGGTCCCTAAGATAAGATGGGATCTGATTATTCAAAACCTTATAAGTAAGAAGAAGAATTTTAAATTCTATTCTAGAATTAACA
Source organism: Thalassophryne amazonica (assembly GCF_902500255.1). NCBI lineage: Eukaryota > Metazoa > Chordata > Actinopteri > Batrachoidiformes > Batrachoididae > Thalassophryne > Thalassophryne amazonica. The sequence goes on from NC_047103.1 coordinate 60,072,019, forward strand.
GGAAGCCAATGAAGAGAGGCCAATATGGGTGAGATATGCTCTCTCCTTCTAGTCCCCGTCAGTACTCTAGCTGCAGCATTTTGAATTAACTGAAGGCTTTTTAGGGAACTTTTAGGACAACCTCATAATAATGAATTACAATAGTCCAGCCTAGAGGAAATAAATGCATGAATTAGTTTTTCAGCATCACTCTGAGACAAGACCTTTCTGATTTTAGAGATATTGCGTAAATGCAAAAAAGCAGTCCTACATATTTGTTTAATATGCGCTTTGAATGACATTTCTCACAGTATTACTAGAGGTCAGGGTAATGCCATCCAGAGTAAGGATCTGGTTAGACACCATGTTTCTAAGATTTGTGGGGCCAAGTACAATAACTTCAGTTTTATCTGAGTTTAAAAGCAGGAAATTAGAGGTCATCCATGTCTTTATGTCTGTAAGACAATCCTGCAGTTTAGCTAATTGGTGTGTGTCCTCTGGCTTCATGGATAGATAAAGCTGGGTATCATCTGCGTAACAATGAAAATTTAAGCAATACCGTCTAATAATACTGCCTAAGGGAAGCATGTATAAAGTGAATAAAATTGGTCCTAGCACAGAACCTTGTGGAACTCCATAATTAACTTTAGTCTGTGAAGAAGATTCCCCATTTACATGAACAAATTGTAATCTATTAGACAAATATGATTCAAACCACCGCAGCGCAGTGCCTTTAATACCTATGGCATGCTCTAATCTCTGTAATAAAATTTTATGGTCAACAGTATCAAAAGCAGCACTGAGGTCTAACAGAACAAGCACAGAGATGAGTCCACTGTCCGAGGCCATAAGAAGATCATTTGTAACCTTCACTAATGCTGTTTCTGTACTATGATGAATTCTAAAACCTGACTGAAACTCTTCAAATAGACCATTCCTCTGCAGATGATCAGTTAGCTGTTTTACAACTACCCTTTCAAGAATTTTTGAGAGAAAAGGAAGGTTGGAGATTGGCCTATAATTAGCTAAGATAGCTGGGTCAAGTGATGGCTTTTTAAGTAATGCTTTAATTACTGCCACCTTAAAAGCCTGTGGTACATAGCCAACTAACAAAGATAGATTGATCATATTTAAGATCGAAGCATTAAATAATGGTAGGGCTTCCTTGAGCAGCCTGGTAGGAATGGGGTCTAATAAACATGTTGATGGTTTGGATGAAGTAACTAATGAAAATAACTCAGACAGAACAATCGGAGAGAAAGAGTCTAACCAAATACCGGCATCACTGAAAGCAGCCAAAGATAACGATACGTCTTTGGGATGGTTATGAGTAATTTTTTTTCTCTAATAGTTAAAATTTTGTTAGCAAAGAAAGTCATGAAGTCATTACTAGTTAAAGTTAATGGAATACTCAGCTCAATAGAGCTCTGACTCTTTGTCAGCCTGGCTACAGTGCTGAAAAGAAACCTGGGGTTGTTCTTATTTTCTTCAATTAGTGATGAGTAGAAAGATGTCCTAGCTTTACGGAGGGCTTTTTTATAGAGCAACAGACTCTTTTTCCAGGCTAAGTGAAGATCATCTAAATTAGTGAGACGCCATTTCCTGGTTTTTGGGACTTCCAATTTGGATGGACAAGACTAAGAGACAAGCTTTCAAATTAATTAAAGCTCTGTCTGGGTTTTTGATTAATTAATAAGCTGGAATGGAATACACACTTAATGAAAAAAAAAACTTAATATTGAACTGCAGTTGGATTCTGGACATTTTAGACTAAATTTGGTCTTTACTATTTTCAGAGGTATGAGAAATAATATTTAATAGGATTTCCTTCTTCTGTTTATATTTTTTTAGTGATGCATATCTTTCTGGGCCTGAACTCTGGGCTGAAAAAAGCTGTGGCAGCTGAGGCTGAGGGAGATTCCTTTCTTATTTCAATTATCTTCTTTCATAAGAGCAATAATAAAGTATGCCAAAGCTTTGAGCACTGCATAAGTCATTCCAGCCTGGTTTCAGCTTGGCGAGAACAGAGATGGAATTACCATATCCGCTCAGTTTGAGTAATGCTGTTTGTGTGTGGTGTGCACAACAATATACATGCAAGTGGAAATAAGTGTGAGTTGATGTGTACATAATTGTGTAAATCATATTTTTTTGGATGTTTGCTGGCTGATGTTTGTAATAAAAGAGAGAGTCAGAAACAGTTTAATCGGATTAAAAAACATGATGAGCTGAGAGAACGGTGTTAGGAGAAGAAACCAACATTCAGGACATGTGGTATTTAAATCTTTCTTCATCTTTCCTGTGTAACTGGCATTCATCAGAGATGTGTTCTGGCTCTTAACTGTTTAGTGCTTGAGTGGACTGGGGTGATGGGCAGGGTTGTCGAAACCAGTGTGTTAGGTGCCCTTGTTGGTGAGGAAAGTTTGTGCGACCTTAACTTTGCAGATGATGCAGTGATCTTTGCAAAATCAATAGATACTCTGATTGCCTCTCTGTGTGTGTATATCTGAGTGTCTCTCTGTGTATGTATCTGAGTGTCGTGAGACCTAGAAAAAAAGCTGTACTTTGCCCTCTTCAGGTCGGTGGAGTGTCCTTGCCTCAAGTGGGGGAGTTTAAGTATATCGGGGTCTTGTTCACGAGTGAGGGACAGATGGTGCATGAGATCGATAGATGGATCGGTGCAGCATCTGCAGTGATGCGGTCGCTGTATCGGACCGTCGTGGTGAAAAGAGAGCTGAGTAGGGGGGCAAAGCTCTCGATTTACTGATCGATCTACGTTCCGATCCTCACCTATGGTCATGAGATTTAGCTCATGACCGAAAGAACGAGATCGCGAGTACAAGCGGCCGAGATGAGTTTCCTCCGCAGGGTGGATGGGCGCTCCCTTAGAGATAGGGTGAGGAGCTCGGTCACTCGGGAGGAGCTCGGAGTCGAGCCGCTGCTCCTCCACGTCGAAAGGAGTCAGTTGAGGTGGCTCGGGCATCTTTTCTGGATGCCCCCACGACGTCTCGCTGGAGAGGTGTTCCGGGCACGTCCCATTGGGAGGAGGCCCCGGGGAAGACCCAGGACACGCTGGAGGGACTACATCTCTTGGCTGGCTTGGGAACGCCTTGGTGTTCCCCCGGAGGAGCTGGGGGAGGTGTGTGTGGATCGGGAGGTCTGGGTGGCTTTGCTTGAGCTGCTGCCCCCGCGACCCAACTCCGGATAAAGCGGAAGAAAATGGATGGATGGATGGATTCACTTTTTTCATTAAAGGACAAAAGAAAACACCAGCACATCACCTACAAAGTGCAAAGTTAAAATGAAGGTACAATCAAATAGGTAAATGTACCACAACCCGAACCTTCACAAATATCCAACGCCAGTATACCAACCATAGGCCTTCCAAAATAATAACAATTAAAATAAATAAATAAATAATTTTAAAAAACATGCTCTCATGACAATCATTTCAATCACAGAGCTCTCGAGTTGATATATGCCAAAGGAGTTATTTTCTGCCGAATCTTGTCTTGCAGGTCATAGAGGTGGAATGTTGGAGAATGTCATGCATTAGCATGAGAGCATGATGACATGTTGAGTCTCACGCTGAATGTGTGAGTCCTGACAGGACTGCTTTTAAAGCGTGAGTCTCACTCTAAATGAGTGAGACTTGAGCGCTCTGCAACCAGGTCCAATATTTTTCAAGGATCAAAGATAGGAAACACACACTTTTAGAAACCCATCAGCCCTTCCTTGAAGACTAAACTTGATTTTTTTTTTTTTTTCAAGTTTTAAAAAACCATAAGATCTTTCAACCATAATGAAACAGATGGGGGACATGGAACTTTTCAGGATAATAATATTCTGTGATGTACTAGCAATGAAGTAAAGGCAATTATATTCACCTGTGAGTTAGTAAGACAGACACAGTGAGGACTCCACAAACTCCAAAAAGATGGATCAGCGGACAAGGCCCCATGACCCCATGAGAGATAACATCAAAATACAAAATACAATATGGCTGAAATTTGGGGCAAAGAAAAAACAGATGATTTAAATCACAGGGAGAGGAGTTACATCTGTCACACAGATCAGAAACATTGGGATAAACTTTGGATAATTTGGACTTTAACAAATACAGCCTGTACAGTACTTTAAATTGAATTAGGGAATGTCTTGCACAAGATGATGACAAATGAATTCAAGTGCCTTATCCCAGAAACCTTCCCTGAATTCCAAACCCAACTCTTGTTCCCAATTACAGATATTTTTATTGACTGGATGATTCTCCATTGAAAGAACAAGATTATATATCCATGATAGAAGAGCTTTCTTATGGGGCATAAGTTCAAAGAGGTCATCTCGAGGTTAATAGGGTTTTTAAAAGGAATAGTTTGCACCATGTGTCTTGCTTAGTTGTCACGTTACCAGGTAACATACAGTGAGGCAAATAAGTATTTGATCTAATGTTGATTTTGCAAGTTCTCCCACCTACAAAGAATGGAGAGGTCTGTAATTTTTATCGTAGGTACACTTCAACTGGGAGAGACAGAATCTAAAAAATAAAAAAATTCAGAAAATCACATTGTATGATTTGAAAAGGTATTTGATACAATAGAAAAACAGACCTTAAAAACTCAGCCACATGGGGTGTGCAGCCAGTACATTCTGAGTGCCGGTCCCAAGCCCAGATAAATGAGGAGGGTTGCGTCAGGAAGGGCATCGGGTGTAAAACAAGCCAACCCAACTATGCAGACTAAGAATCGAATTTCCATACCAGATCAGTCGCGGCCCGGGTTAACAACATCCGCCACCGGTGATGTTGCCCAACAGGGTGCCGGTGGAAATTGGGCTACTGCTGGGCAAAGACAATGAAGAAGAGGAAGAGAACATTTCCACAAACAGTGGGAGAAGAAGAAAACTAGAAAGGTGGAAATGAGAGTGGGGACTTTGAATGTTGGTAGTATGACTGGTAAAGGGAGAGAGCTGGCTGATATGATGGAGAGGAGAAAAGTAGACATATTGTGTGTGCAAGAGACCAAGTGGAAGGGACGTAAGAGCAGGAGCATTGGCAGTGGGTGCAAGTTGTTGTACCATGGTGAGGACAGGAAGAGAAATGGTGTTGGGGTCATTTTAAAGGAAGAGTACATTAAAAGCATGTTGGAGGTTAAGCGAGTGTCTGACAGGGTGATTAGTGTGAAGTTGGAAATTGAAGGGGTGATGATGAATATCATCAGTGCATATGCCCCACAGGTAGGTTGTGAGATGAAGGAGAAAGAAGATTTCTGGAGTGTGTTAGATGAGGTGGTGGAGAGTGTGCCCAAGCATGAAAGAGTGGTGATAGGAGCAGACTTCAATGGGCATGTTGGTGAAGGGAACAGAGGTGATGAGGAAGTAATGGGTAGATATGGTATCAAGGATAGGAATGGGGAAGGACAGATGGTAGTTGATTTTGCAAAAAGGATGGAAATGGCTGTGGTGAACACCTACTTTAAGAAAAGGGAGGAGCACAGGATAATGTATAAGAGTGGAGGAAGGTGCACACAGGTGGACTACATTCTTTGTAGGAGATGCAAGCTAAAAGAAATCAGAGACTGTAAGGTGGTGGCAGGAGAGAGTGTTGTTAGACAGCATAGGATGGTTGTTTGTAGGATGACTTTAGAGGTAAAGAAGAACAGAGTGAGAGCTCAACAAAGGATCAGATGGTGGAAGCTGAAGTAGAAAGACTGTTGTGTGAAATTTAGCGAGCAGGTGAGAGAAGCACCGGTTGGAGGGGAAGCAATTTTGGACAACTGGAAAAGTACTGCAGATGTGGTGAGGGAGACAGCTAGGACAGTACTGGGTATGACATCTGGACAGTGGAAGGAAGACAAGGAGACTTGTTGGTGGAATGAAGAGGTCAAGGAACGCATAAGGAGAAAGAGGTTGGCAAAAAAGTTTTGGGATAGTCGGAGAGATGAAGAAAGTAGACAGGAGTACAAGGAGATGGGGTGTAAGGTAAAAGAGAAGTAGCAAAAGTGAAGGAAAAGGCATATTGCGAGCTGTACAAGAAGTTGAATAGTAAGGAAGGAGAAAAGGACTTGTACCGATTGGCCAGACAAAGGGACAGACCTGGAAAGGATGTGCAGCAGGTTAGGGTGGTAAAAGATGCACATGGTAATGTGCTGACAAGTGAGGAGTGTGTGCTGAGAAGGTGGAGTTTCTAACCAGATTGTTTAATAAAATCTTGGAAAGTGAGAGGACGCCTGAGGAGTGGAGACAAAGTGTGCTGGTTCCTATTTTCAAGAACAAGGGTGATGTGCAGAGCTGCAGTAACTACAGAGGCATAAAGTTGATCAGCCACAACATGAAGTTATGGGAAAGAGTAGTAGAAGCTAGACTTAGAAAACAGGTGAAGATCTGTGAGCAGCAATATGGTTTCATGCCGAGAAAGAGCACTACAGATGCAATGTTTGCTCTGAAAATACTGTTGGAGAAGTACAGAGAAGGCCAGAAAGAGTTACATTGTGTGTTTGTGGACTTAGAAAAAGCTTATGACAGGGGTACCAAGAGAAGAGCTGTGGTATTGTATGAGGAAGTCTGGAGTGGCAGAGAAGTATGTTAGGGTAGTGCAGGACATGTACAAAAATACTGTGACAGCGATGAGTTGTGCAGTAGGAATGACTCATTCAAGATGGAGGTGGGATTACACCAAGGATCAGCTTTGAGTCCTTTCTTGTCCGCAGTGGTGATGGACGGGTAGACGGATGAGATCAGACAGGAGTCCCCATGGACTATGATGTTTGCATATGACATTGTGATCTGTAGTGAGAGTAGAGAGCAAGTTGAGTCTAGTCTGGAGAGGTGGAGATATGCTCTGGAGAGCAGGGGAATGAAAGTCAGTAGGAGCAAGACTGAGTACATGTGTGTGAATGGGAGGGAGCCCAGTGGAATAGTGCAGTTACAAGGAGTAGAAGTGGTGAAAGTAGATGAGTTTAAATATTTGGGGTCAGCTGTTCAAAGTAATGGAGAGTGTGGTAGAGAGGTGAAGAAGAGAGTGCAGGCAGGGTGGAGTGAGTGGAGAAAGGTGGCAGGAGTGATTTGTGACCGAAGAATATCAGCAAGAGTGAAGGGGAAAGTTTATAAGACAGCAGTGAGACCAGCTATGTTGTACGGCTTAGAGACGGTCGCACTAACAAAAAGACAGGAGGCAGAGCTGGAGGTGGCAGAGCTGAAGATGTTGAGATTCTCTTTGGGAGTGACGAGAATGGACAAGATTAGGAATGAACCTATCAGAGGGACAGCTCAGGTGGGACGGTTTGGAGACAAAGTCAGAGAGGCAAGACTGAGATGGTTTGGACACGTGCAGAGTAGGGACCCAGGGTATATAGGGAAAAGGATGCTGATGATGGAGCCACCAGGCAGCAGGAGAAGAGGGAGGCCAAAGAGGAGGTTTATGGATGTGCTGAGGGAAGACATGCAGGTGGCTGGTGTGACAGAGGAAGATACAGAGGACAGGGCGAGATGGAAACGATTGATCTGCTGTGGTGACCCCTAACGGGAACAGCCGAAAGACAAAGAAGAAGAAGAAAAACAGACCTTAATATTTGGTACAGAAACCTTTGTTTGCAATTACAGAGGTTAGCCAAATGCTGTAGCCAGACTTTTGACACGAAGCAGAAAGTTCGACTACATTACAGCCATTTTGGCATCCCTTCACTGGCTTCCTGTCCCAGTGAGATCAGATTTTAAGGTTCTGCTACTAACCTATAAAATTATTCATGGACTGGCACCTCCCTACCTAGCTGACCTAATTAAACCTTACGTACCGGCCCGGGTTTTACGTTCTCAGGTTGCAGGACTACTTTGTGTCCCTAACATGAATAAGAAGTCTGCGGGTCACAGAGCTTTCTCTTATCGTGCCCCTGTTCTGTGGAATGATCTCCCTGCATCAATAAAACAGTCAGATTCTGTGGAGATTTTCAAGTCCAGACGCACTTATTTTCCCTTTCATATGGCTAGCATACTGGTACAGTTTTGTTTTACAGTCAGATTCTGTGGAGATTTTCAAGTCCAGACGCACTTATTTTCCCTTTCATATGGCTAGCATACTGGTACAGTTTTGTTTTACGCTTTTTACTCTTTTAATTCATTTATTAGTAATTGGAGCGGGCTGCGGCCCCAACTTTACCTAAATTCTGGGAATTTTAGTGAAGTTTAGGGCTAGTGGCCGGCGATCACCTTAGTATTTCTCTGTTTTTCTTGTTGTTTAATGCTGGCAAATTACACAGTATTTTTTGTCTTTCTGATGCCTGATTCTGCTTTTTCTCTCTGTTTAAGGTGCAGCTCCATCCAGAGATAGGAGTTGTATTCGTGTTGGGGATCCTCCTGTCCTGTGCGCCAATAGCATTTCTTGTATATTCATCCATGAATTCTTCTGTGAATTGTTCTGTAATTTATGTTTGTAGCATGGCCCAAGCAGAGGGTCACCCCTTTGAGTCTGGTCTGCTTGAGGTTTCTTCCTCAGAGGGAGTTTTTCCTTACCACTGTTGCTCTGGGGGTTGGTAAGGTTAGACCTTACCTGTGTGAAGCACTTTGAGGCAACTCTGTTGTGATTTGGCGCTATATAAATGAAAATAAATTGAAATTGTTAGATGTTTCCTGTAGTTCTTGACCAAGTTTGCACACTGCAGCAGGGATTTTGGTCCACTCCTCCATACAAATCTTCTCCAGATCTTTCAGATTTCGAGTTTCAGCTCTCGCCAAAGATTTTCTATTGAGTTCAGGTCCAGAGACTGGCTCGGCCACTCCAGGACCTTGAAATGCTTCTTACGGAGCCACTCCTTAGTTGCCCGGACTGTGTTTCGGGTCATTGACATGCTGGAAGACACAGCCATGACCCATCTTCAATCCTCTGACTGAGGGAAGGAGGTTGTTTGCCAAAATCTCATGATACATGAGCCCATTCATCCTCCCTTCAATATGGTGTAGTCATTCTGTCCCCTTTGCAGAAACGCACCCCCAAAGATGTTTCCACCCCCCAATGCTTCACAGTTGGGATGGTTTTCTTGGGGTTGTTCTCATCCTCCAAACACAGCGAGTGGAGTTGATACCAAAAAGCTCTATTTTGGTCTCATCTGACAACATGACCGTCTCCCATACCTCCTCTGGATCATCCATATGGTCACTTGTGAACTTCAAATGGGCCTGGACATGTGCTGGCTTGAGCAGGGGGACCTTGCTGCCCTGCAGGATTTTAAACCATGACAGTGTTGTGTGTTACTAATGTAATCTTTGTGACTGTGGTCCGAGCTCTCTTCAGGTCATTGATCAGGTCCCCTGTGTAGTTCTGGGCTTTCTCAGAATCATCCTTACACCAAGAAGTGAGATCTTGCATGGAGCCCCAGACTGAGGGAGATTGACAGCCATCTTGTGTTTCTTCCATTTTTTAATAATTGCACCAACAGTTGTCTTCTCACCAAGCCGCTTGTCTATTGTCCTGTAGCCCGTCCCAGCCTTGTGCAGGTCGACAGTTTTGTCCTTGGTGTCCTTAGACAGCTCTTTGGTCTTGGCCATGATGGATAGGTTGGAGTGTGATTGATTGAGTTTTGAACAGGTGTCTTTTATACAGGTAACAAGTTCAAACTGCTGCAATTAATACAGGTAAAGAGTGCAGAATAGGAGATCTTCTTAAAGAAAAACTAACAGGTCTGTGAGAACCAGAATTCTTGCTGGTTTGTAGGTGATCAAATACTTATATCGTGCAATAAAATGCAATTTATTTAAAAATCATACATGGTGATTTTCTAGGGGTGGTGGCCGAGTGCTGAATGCACTTAGTTTCAGTGCGGAAGGTTTCTGATTCGAATCCCGCCCCTGCAGAAAAACCCCTGCATTGTGCATGTTTCTTTGTAAACTTTACATGTTAAAGGCAACAGGATTAAATGTAATCTTTGTGCTCAGTTGTGACTTTATAAACTGGATACAGATTGTTACACCACTCACAGCTTTGACTTGTCACAACAATTTCAAGATTATCTGTCTCTTGTGAGAATGCATTATAGTACTGCAACAAAACAAGAAGAAGAATTTTTATTTTCACTTGATGGTGGAAAAAAATATGGGTTTGTGATGGTTTGCATCAATGCAGTTGTCTCTTGCACAACAACTTCTGCAAAGCAATGAGGCCAACCCTCCAAACAGTCCCGCTTCACCAAACCCTCTCTCCTCCTCGTCCTCCTGCTCCCCAGTGTCAAGAGTTCATTTTAATAAAGCTAAAAGTGAGCTGGATTTGGCTCCCCTTTCTGTAGCACACAGAGTAAGATCAACAGGATGCCGCTACTCAGGTGACTGATGAAAGAGATTATTTGAACACAGTTAGAATGTGTCTTTCCTGGTGAAATCCAAGATTTCTTATCCCCTCTCATGGACCTTAGCCAAAGTGTGTGCCATACTGTAGTAAATGCTGGTCAATTACAAAAGAGATGAAAAACAGGTGATTACACCATGTACTGTGTAGTCCAGGATCTTCTTAAGGTACTCCATTCCAGTAGGGGGCAGACAATATCCACCAGACATCTTGATACACATGTATGACTTCATGACTAGCTTTCCTCCCGTCGCTTCATTTGTCTTCCAACATCAAAACATGCACGCTACAGTCATCTTCCTTTCTGTCCTTAACCAAGGCGAGTTTGGTCAGGCAGCATGTACATTCACCACACCACAGAGCCGCCTCAGGCTCTTGATGGCAACCACCTAGGCATACAACTAATCCAGCCCCACCTCTCAAAAGTGACTATCAGGAGGATGTAAGTGCCTCCAACTCACCAGTTTGGGTCACTGGTTTGTGTCCAAGTCCACAACCAGTAAGACAGGAAGCACCAGGACCCAAAAGACCTTGACCAAGGCATCATCTCCACATTTGGAGTTGGGTCCCAGGCACCTGTGGTTCCCACTATTTTTAGTAGTTGGATTGTGTCTAACTGTAATTAGGATGAATTAAAAACAGAGGACAAACTTCGTTGTATGTATTTATGCATGCACAATGACAGTGAAGGCGGTTTCAGGTAAAACATCCATCCACTTATTTTCTCTACCCCCTTACTCCAATTGAGGGTCACAGGGGCCGGAGCCTATCCCATCAGTCATAGTGCATGAGGTGGGGTACACCCTGGACAGGACACCAGTCTGTTGCAGGGCCACAAATAGACAAACAAACACATTCACACCTGCACAAACACCAACAGACAATTTAAAGTTTCCAAATTCACCTAACTGGCTTGTCTTTGGATGTGGGAGCACCCAGAGGGAACCCACACAAACACGGGACGAACATGCAAACTCCACACAGACAGGCCACAAGTGGAAATCAATCCCATGACTTTCTCGTTGTGAGGCAACAGTACTAACCATGAATCCACCGTCCGGTTTGTAAGGTAAACCATGATAAATGAACAAAAAAAAATTTCTTGTTGGTTATATCACTGGTCTACAAATTTTTAGAAGTTGTGTGCTTCAGAATTAAAATGTGCACGGGAAACTTAGTGTCGGGTTTTTGTTTTTTGACCCTTTAATGTTTGGTGCGCTGATGATTGTACCTGTCATACAGGAACACTCCATGTGTTGTATTCCACAGATAATAAATACATTGGCACATTTTGTTCACTTTTTACTCATTTTTTTTTTCTTCATTCTTTTTCTAAAACACAAAATCTAATGAAGATATTGTTGATTAAAAAGAAGACGGGTTTTGGCATGCTGAATTCAAATATGACAATAAAAATGGCTAATTGGTAATTTCTTTTTCCAAAATATTAAAGTTTTACATTTTACGTCTACACAATTATATTGTGTTGACAGTAGAGTTTTCATGATAAATCATAAACATATGTCCTCTCATGTTTCTTTGATTGTTTATATAATAATATTTCACCTGTTCTCTTTTTGTAACACTTTAAAAATCTGCAAAAATGTTAATATATTAAACCCCAGTAGCATAGTAGTAACATACATCTTTTTCATTCTCAGTGGCTCAAAATGAGTAAAGTTATTTATTTCAGAGGCATTTTGGCTACAGACCAGTGTACAGTACAATTTTCATTTTCATGAAAGCTATGGTTGACACCTGAACTTTGGCGAACTGGTGACTATAAATGAAGGGTTCAGAAGGAAAAACCACAAAATTTTTGTTGAGGCCAACCTGCACTTAGATGCTTAGATAACTAAAAGTCTGAAAAATATTAAAGAATCTGAACATACCAGTTTCATTTTATTTATCGAAATCTGATTATTTTCTGTGTTTACCTTTAAATCCCATTTCAAACTGCATATGCTAAAATACCCTGGGCCGTATGAGCATGTACCGTCTAACGACGTCTGCAGCATGCCGTGCATGTGCGCATACATGAGCTTTTGAAAAGCCTGGAAGTTACTTTTGACCAGGTGTGATGGGCATGCATGCTGCCCAGTGACATCACGATGCGTCTCTACTCTGATAGGCTGTCACCATGTCCTTCCCAGAATTTCGACTCCCCACCCCCACACCTAGTGTGCCATAATTGAGAGAGTAGCATCATCTCAAAACATGGCGCCATTTTGGTGGCAACTGCACTGAACTACTGAATGAACCTTTAATGTTTTCAACATTTTTTAAATCATTTAACCACATACAGCAACACAATCAGGTGCTATCAAAATAAATCTAAAAATAGTTAAGCAATCAAATTTACAAAAAATTTACAATTTATGATTATTTATTTAATTAATTTAAAGCCTGATTTTATGCTTTGCAGCTCTGTAACTCCGTGTCATGCAATGGCGTGTGCGACACTTTTAAAGTTCTCCGTCTCTGGATTATCCTTTATTCTGGACTAATTTGACCCTCAACAAGCTTTTCTTTCTGCAATCATCACCTCCAAATCGAAGGTTGTTGTTGTTGTCCTTTCGGCTGCTCCCGTTATGTTCGGGGTCGCCACAGTGACTACAGCCAGATCTGCATTGGCATTTGGCACAAGTTTTACACGGGATGTCCTTCCTGATGCAATACCTGTGTAACCTGGAGAAACACACACAGCCCTGATGTTCCAAAGAGATTTCCCATCCAAGTACTAACCAGGTCCCACAATGCTTAGCTTCTGAGATCTGACGGATCAGGCTGACACAGAGCAGACCAACTGTACCTCCAATTCGAAGGTAAGGTGTACAATTTTCTCTTTTTCCACTTGGTGTTGTCAAGTTGTGGACTTTTCTGATCCGTTTATAATCAGCGTGCACACTGCAAAAACTATTAAAATATGAACGAGTGAAAGCAGGAAAGTGTCAAATCACAGCCTTTTGTGTCTGATTTAACAGGTGCACGTCCAGGCTGCAGGTCCAAGTGAAAAAATAAACGGTCAGGCTTTTAATCAGGGAAATGACCCCAGTCCCAGTGTCAGCGTTGAACTTTAATTTGTACCTCTGTTACTGTGCACATCCAGACTGCTCAAGGTTTTTAATGGAAATACATTGCAATCGTATGGGCCATTTTATCCAATGTGAGCGAAAAATCCGTTATACAAAATCCCATATATACGGTGTTTAATACATGGAAAACAATACAAACACTTTGGTACTTTTTTCTCTAGTGAATGCAAATATCTGGTTTATACAATGACGGTTTAGGTCAGTTTCACTGTACATGGGACTGAACAATAAATTTACCTCTCAAAGCTTTCATGATGATGTCAGCTTCCATCCCACACAGCAGACTTTATTTTCCCAAATTTTTCTTCCGTTCAGATCTGAAGGGAATCTGTACATCTTGAATCTGTACATCATCTTATTTATTTTATTGATTTTAATTGTTTTATGTCTTATGTAGAGCACTTTGTTTTCAACTTGGTTGTTTTAAAGTGCTATATAAATAAAGCTGAGTTGAGTTGAGTTGAGAGTTGAATTGAAGCCCTCGTTGTGTCTATTTGTGCATCCAAATGCACAACAACCTGGCATTTTCAGGGAAAAAATAAATAAAATATCTGGATTTACATGCAGATAGATTTACAGCGAATGCTATTTTGGAACCAAGATGGCACCATGAGTCACGTGACCTTTTTATTCTCTACTTGTCATGTCACCATTCTCTCAATTAAGGCTTAGTCCAATTAAGGGTCGCGGGGGTGCTGGAGTCTATCCCAGCAGTCATAGAGCGCAAGGACGGGTACACCCTGGACAAGATGCCAGTCTGTCACAGAGCCACATATACACAAACAAACACATTCACACCCACATACACACCTATGGACAACTGTAAAGTTTCCAATTCACCTAACCTGCATGTCTTTCAATGTGGGAGGAAGCCGGAGCACCTGGAGAGAACCTACGCAATCATGGGGAGAACATGCAAACTCCACACAGAAAGGTCACAGGTGGGAATTGAACCCACAACCTTCTCACTGTGAGGCAACAGTGCTAACTACTAATCCACCGTGCTGCCCTATTTCAACATCTCTACTCTCATAATTTAATTTATTTATATAGTGCCAAATCACAACATAAATTGTTAAGTCCCTAAGGCGTGTCACAAGGGTCAGGTGGAAACTTACCAGCCCCCATACAAAAATGGCAAACTATTTAAATGTGATTTGAGCAATCAGTCATCCCACACAGTACATTTTGAAGAGTCCAATAAATTCAGTAGACTCTGCAGTCAGTACATACGTGTGGTCCCACTCCAAATATTGATAAATCGTCTTAATTCTAGTGTTAAATCAAGTTCTTTGACTCTAATAGAGTTCATTTATACTATGACAAAGTTAATGTAATAGTTAATTTGGAGTGGGGCCATCCACTCACTGCAGAGCTTCATTTACTCTGCAAAATTTACTGTGCGTCCTCTCAAACTGCATAAATCCTTTCCATCACAGAAGCTCACAGATCAGTATCATGTGCTGAAATTAACGTTTGGATGTCAGGAGATTGAAAATAGCAGCTTTCATGATACTATAAGGTCAAGACCATTGGGGTCAAATGTCAAAATTCTGATTTTTCACTCTGATTTGCACCAACAATGACATATGTAGATAGCTTCTGCTAGAGTGCCTTGATTAGAGAGAGTGGCAACATGACGAGTCGAAAAAAGCAGTCACACATGGAGGACTCCATGCTTGGCTGCTTAACAGTGACATTAAGCAGTCCATTATAAACGACCAAAGCTTGTAATGAGTGTTGGGTTTCACCGTCCTCATAAACCATCATTAATCATTGTGCCCCATAACGCTACATAACCACCAGTTAGCCATGTCCAGGAACGCCCACCAAGTGACAAACACCAACTACTTTTTTGTCCTCATCTGTAACTTGAACTGACCACAGTGTGAGCGACGTGTTTCTCAAGCAGCTTGTTCCTCATTTTAAAACTTTACTATAAGTTAGCCTTGTGTTATTTGTGTACTCAAATATTTGTGCTTGATGACTGACTCTACAGTGACACCATAATCACCACAACAGAAGCAGATGCTTCATCACCAAACTTCCAGCTTTGTCCATCCTGCAAGGCCTCATGGATCAGTCTCTCATGTGAACCCCACGATGCCTCTACATCTTTGAGTTTCTATGTGTCTTTGTGTGAGTCAGCATGTCTGAGTGGCTGAATTTAACCAAATAAAAGACAGAAAAGCATTTCTGAAGGTGTATTCTCAATTTGGAGAACTCTGTCAACAGTCATTGGTACTGTTGTGAGGTGGCTTGCAAACTTGCGAACCGCATTTAATCAAAATCCTGTCCTGAGAAGCAAAACTACTGATAACCAAATGAAATTTTAAGACAAACAACACTCATGTAGCTAGCATCTATCCTGAAAAATGTGATATTTATGCTGTCTAATAGACTTTGTTTTTCCAATATGGACCTTCTGGGTTGTGTTGAAACCACACAAGATGGTACAACCTTCCATCCTCCAAGATTCCCGAACAAAGGTTTTATCAACAGAGCTCCAAGAGTCTGCCATCAAAAAAGGTGAAAAAAGGTTTGTTTCACTTACCGAACCTCTTGTATCCAAAAGACTGTACTTCCTCCTCGTCTGCAAAGTCGTCTGTGTGACATAATCAGAAACACATGAAACAAAGAGGTCATCCAACCAATCCTGGAGGTACATTAAAGCAGACTCCTGGTGGAACCAAACAGGAACACTGCAGGGCAGAGAGCCAACATTTCAAAATGTTCATCTTAAACACAATAATCTCTGCGTATATGTGTCTGAAGTTGAAGACCGTAACGTATCATCTCTGCAGTGTCTGCTGCTGAAGAAAGGAGGTTGGAAAAAAAAAGCAGTAAAAGCCACAGGCTGCCGCTTCCCTGGGTTGATGACAGTAAACCCTAATTACCACCGCATTAAGCTACACTACACAGAAGACAAGAGCACAGAGAACATCGGTGGTAATGGGAAACAGATGGAACTATGCTTTAGGGGGCAACATTGATAAGAGGAACCAAAATGTTTGGCTCTGTTGAATCCACAAAAACACAAGCAACTAGCTCAGTCATGAGCTTGCTTCATGTCACCTGCAATGCAAGTGTATTTTCTGGTCATATATCCAGGTCAGTGCAAACCAGAATTCATATACATATACTTATCATTCTCATACCTAAGTTTCATGTTAGCTGGGAACGTTGGGTCCATACCGACTTTATCTTCAAGATGGACCCAGTTGTTGCCATTTGTCTTTTAGCTCCTCACATTTTTCTTCATGCTCACCACAGCGGAGCTAGTAGAGATACGCAGTGGGATTTGGCAAACGTTTTACACTGGATGCCCTCCTGATGCAACTCCAGTTCTACCTGGAGGAACACACACTCCTGGTCAACACCCGGTCCTCCCATCCAAGTACTAACCAGAACCTACTCTGTTTAGCTTCTGTGATCTCACAGGAACAGGCTTACAGGAAGAAGAGCAGCTGCAGCCAGAAGACCCAAATTAACAGCCAGAAATGAATGAAAATTTTTGTCTCACTGGTCCAACATAATCATAACTGAGAAACAGACGAAAGGGTCTGAGGCATCAGATAGAAATGTGACATCACTGGTCTTTAATGGGGCAGCCCAGTCTTGTTTGAACCCCTGCGTGATATCGCGGGATTTGACCACTTCCAGGGACAGCCTGCCAATGCACAAGACAAACACAATTTGCCTTCGTCTAACTCGGGTGAATATCGGTCATTCTGGACGACTGGGCATGGACATCGGGCCTCTGAAAATGCATACTGCACGACAACTGCATGTTATTTGCATTATTATCACTTACTGAGATACACAACACGTGGAATCACATTAACAATATTTAATGTCATTTCAAAACGCAGAACACCCAGCAAACGCATACATAAAAAGTTGGCTCCCTTTAACTTTTGTTGTGTTGGCTGGTACCACGCTGCTCTCCAAATGTGTCAGTGCATCCTCAACAAGCTGGCTGCTTTGGCTGCTGTTCACTGTCGGTCTATCCATGATAAAATCATCCAGAATATCCATATTGGGACCAACACACACTTCTCGCCTTTTAATGTTATCGTCTACGGACAGTTCTTGGGTTGCACATGTTATGATGTCATCACTTCATGCACAGCGGGCGGGTATTGGGATACCCGTCCATTACTGCGGGCAGGTATGGACAGGTAGCGTAAATGTAAATCTATGCTACCGGCCCAGCAATGCCTCAGTAAGTGATAATAATGCCAATAGTATACTCCATCATCATAACCTGCACCAAGGATGAAGCTCACACCCTCTCATTCACTCATCTTCAACCACTTACTTCAATTAAGGATCACGGGGGAAATGGAGCCTATCCCAGCAGTCATAGAGCCTGTCACAGGGCCACATACAGTAGTGTTCAGAATAATAGTAGTGCTATGTGAATAAAAAGACTAATCCAGGTTTTGAGTATATTTCTTATTGTTACATGGGAAACAAGGTACCAGTAGATTCAGTAGATTCTCACAAATCCAACAAGACAAGCATTCATGATATGCACACTCTTAAGGCTATGAAATTGGTCTATTAGTAAAAAAGTAGAAAAGGGGGTGTTCACAATAATAGTAGTGTGGCATTCAGTCAGTGAATTTGTCAATTTTGTGGAACAAACAGGTGAAAATCAGGTGTCCCCTATTTAAGGATGAAGCCAGCACCTGTTCAACATGCTTTTCTCTTTGAAAGCCTGAGGAAAATGGGACATTCAAGACATTGTTCAGAAGAACAGCATAGTTTGATTAAAAAGTTGATTGGAGAGGGGAAAACTTATACGCAGGTGCAAAAAATTATAGGCTGTTCATCTACAATGATCTCCAATGCTTTAAAATGGACAAAAAAAAAAACAAAACAGAGACGTGTGGAAGAAAATGGAAAACAACCATCAAAATGGATAGAAGAATAACCAGAATGGCAAAGGCTCACCCACTGATCAGCTCCAGGATGATCAAAGACAGTCTGGAGTTACCTGTAACTGCTGTGACAGTTAGAAGACGCCTGTGTGAAGCTAATTTATTTGCAAGAATCCCCCGCAAAGTCCCTTTGTTAAATAAAAGACGTGCAGAAGAGGTTACAATTTGCCAAAGAACACATCAACTGGCCTAAAGAGAAATGGAGGAATATATTGTGGACTGATGAGAGTAAAATTGTTCTTTTTGGGTCCAAGGGCCACAGACAGTTTGTGAGATGACCCCCAAACTCTAAATTCAAGCCACAGTTCACAGTGAAGACAGTGAAGCATGGTGGTGCAAGCATCATGATATGGCCATGTTTCTCCTACTATGGTGTTGGGCCTATATATCGTATACCCCATATATCATGGATCAGTTTGGATATGTCAAAATACTTGAAGAGGTCATGTTGCCTTATGCTGAAGAGGACATGCCCTTGAAATGGGTGTTTCAACAAGACAATGACCCCAAGCACACTAGTAAACGAGCAAAATCCTGGTTCCAAACCAACAAAATTAATGTTTTGGAGTGGTCTGCCCAATCCCCGGACCTAAATCCAATTGAGAACTTGTGGGGTGACATCAAAAAGGCTGTTTCTGAAGCAAAACCAAGAAATGTGAATGAATTGTGGAATGTTGTTAAAGAATCTTGGAGTGGAATAACAGCTGAAAGGTGCCACAAGTTGGTTGAATCCATGCCTCACGGATGTGAAGAAATCATGAAAAACTGTGGTTATACAACTAAATACTAGTTTAGTGATTCACAGGATTGCTAAAAAAGCAGTTTGAACATAATAGTTTTGAGTTCGTAGCGTCAACAGCAGATGCTACTATTATTATGAACACCCCCTTTTCTACTTTTTTTACTAATAGCCCAATTTCATAGCCTAGTGTGCATATCATGAATGCTTGGTCTTGTTGTATTTGTGAGAAGCTACGGAATCTACTGGTACCTTGTTTCCCATGTAACAATAAGAAATATACTCAAAACCTGGATTAATCTTTTTAGTCACAGAGCACTACTATTATTCTGAACACTACTGTATAGACAAACAAACATATTCACACCTGGACACACACCTACGGACAATTTAAAACTTCCAGTCCACCTAACCTGCATGTCTTTGAATGTGGGAGGAAACCGGAGCACCGGGAGAGAACCCACGCAAACATGGGGAGAACATGCAAACTCCACACAGAAAGGCCACAGGTGGGAATCAAACCCATGACTTTCTTGCTGTGAGGCAACAGTGCTAACCATTAATTCACCATGCTGCCAAGGTGTAAACTGTTAATCCAAAACTTGACATTTTAAAAAAGAGTTTGCTTTACAACCTTTAGAACCTTCATGGTTCCTCTTGCCAATGCTGTTTTACCACTTTAATCCATATATAATGCCTGTTCACCACCATCACTACAGATTACAATGTCATCGATAAAGGAATTTGTCCACCATTATTGTAAACAAGAACAGAAGAACAAAGAACAGAACTGATCTTTGCTACAATCCCACTACTTTTAGCTCGTCTACCGTTCCTCCCATACAGACCACCGCTGTAATGCTGTCCTTATACACAACCTGCACCACTCACACATACTTCTCTGCCATCCTAACACCATGTTTTGTATGTCTCTCTCTTTATTATTAATATTTAATTAGTCAGTGTCAGTGAAATCTACATACTTAACGTGACTTTTAACTGATTGTACTTTAAAAAAGCTTTAATTCAATTCATTGTTTTGCAAAATGGAAGAAATTCTGTCCAACTGGATTTCAACTGCCACATTTACGCATTTTCATTGATGCGTGGAAGAGTTTCAGCCCCATGTTTCCAGTTAAAGATGAATTTCTTGTTTTACAAGTCAAAAACACAAGTGCATCTACACACCGTGTTCCTACAGCTTAAGGAAAGAAACCTTTTTTTTATGCCAGTTGGAATGAAATCAAAGACCAACATTACTGTATAATAACTGTGCATTATGTCTAACTAGTAGAAGGTGTCTCTGCTCTCAGCATTCCAGCAATAAACAAATGAGATTTCTTGTTTCCGCTATATCACTTTGGGCAGCATTATGAGAAGCTTTCACTGATTCATAAACAGATATCACATTGATACACATTTTTAATTACAGTGCCAGATGAAAACATGAATAAAATCCATATTCCCATAATTTGGCATTTTTAATACTTCTGACAAGCTGATTTAAAACCAGGTAATATCAATGACATTCTTATTTACAGATGAATAAATTGGATGTCTTTTGGGAACTTCTTAAGGAGCCAGCGTATCCCTGTACTCAGATTTTTGTCCGGGTTCAATCTCTGTGTAGCATAACAGTTACATGATGGATTGGGGGGGCGGCTCACTGGAATTTAATGATGCATCCTTTTCCCTCTTAATATCTGCAGTTCAATTACTGGCTGATAACAAGCATAGGGGAGGTGATGGTCCAGTGGATAAGTGTTGGGCTTGAGACCAGAAGATCCTCGGTTCAAATCCCAGCCTGGCTGGAAAATCACTAAGTGCCCTTGGGCAAGGTCCTTAATCCCCTACTTGCTCCCGGTGTGCAGGGAGTACCTTGTATGGCAGCACCCTCACACTGGGGTGAATGTGAGGCATTATTATAAAGCACTTCAAGTGCCTGATGCAGATGGAAAAGCGCTGTATAAATGCAGTCCATCAGGAGTGCCTCTTGAAATCCACACCAGACACTACATTATTATCTTTGATCCACTATCATTGTAATGGAGCTGCACAAACTCGACGTCCTGCAGGTGGCGCTCCTGATCATCAAACCTCATCTCGATCTCACGGAGTCATGTTGGTTTTAATGCGCAACTTAAACTGCGCTTTGTCTGATCAGTCTGATTCTGCATATTTGAGCTTTTTTATTAATGGATACAAAGTGAGGCGGGGTGGGGGGTGGCGGGAGAAAACTTTCACAACTCGTGCACGCGTCTTGTAATGTCATCCAGATGTGGATGCTCATCGCAAAAAAAAACAAAAAACAAAAAGCGCGTCGTCCTTGAAGATGAGACTGTGTGAAGACGTGATCATTAAATGCAGCTCACATACCTTTCATGGCGTTTTTGTCAAAGGGTGAGAGCTCGAGAAGATACGAGGACTCCTGTCACTTTGTGCGCATCTCAACATCCAGTGCGAAGAAACGGGTTCGGCGGAGAACAGGTCACACTAGAAACGACAGAAATCTGTCTTCATGTTGAGTCTTCACATTAAAATCCCATCGACTCTTTTGCTTTGAGAGGATTTGTTTTCTCAGGAGTGACGCGATGATGCCGAAGTGTTGTTCTGCAAAGCTGCTCCGAGGGGAAAAGTCCACTTCCGCTGTTACTTTCAAAGTTAAATCGTTTGCGGACAGCAGCGTGTTGATGTGTCCTGAATGTAGGCACAGCAGTGGTGTCAAAAGTACACACATTTGTTACTTAAGTAGAAGTACAGATACTGCAGTTTAAAAACACTCTGGTAAAAGTTGAAGTATCAACTTGACCTCTTTACTCAAGTAAAAGTGAAAAAGTATGTGCTCCAAAACCTACTTAAAGTATAAAAGTATAAAGTAACCTTTAAAAAAAAAAAAAAAAGGTAGATGCCACTATATGAATTGAAAGCTTAATTTAAAAACTGATTCGTTCTACATGTGGCCCAAGACCCCAAACCCAAAATTATCCCCCAACACCACCTGCATGAAAATGTTTGAATTCTAGAAGCTCTGAAATGCAATCTGGGACTATTCCAGACGATAAACTGCAGTGAGTGCAGCATCCATTTAGTGAGAAAAGAAAAAAAAACAACTTTCCTTATTCAAATTCATTCCAGTAGTATTCTGCTCTTACTAGGATGCAGCAGTTTTCTAGTTTGGCAGATAGTTCTGGAGGAAATCACATAAGAAATTAACAAACTGAAAATATGGTTTGACCGAAACAAATTGTCATTAAATAAGACAGGGATGAAGTGGAGGTGTAAGAGTCACTAGGTGTTCACAGATAACACTTATTTATTTATTTATGTATGTATTTATATATGTATGTTCATTGTTAGTTGCTTTTATATTTTCTGTTGTGTTTCTATTCAGGTTCTTTTTGCCTCTTTCTCTAAAATTGTATATAATAATCATTAGATTATTAATATATAAACAAAAATAAATTTAAGAATTACAATTTGAAAACAAATGTACCCGAACGTGACGAGAGCTGCTTAATGCTAACTTTTAACATTGAAAATGCCATAGACATGCTAATGCGTTAGCGTCGCTCCCGTTTTTAAGTTATAAAATACATCTATCAACTGTTTCAGAAGACCATAACAGATCGGTTTAACATAGAAAAGATAAATAATACTCACAGACGTATGCTCTTTAGGGTTTTAGCGGGGGAACATTAAGCGAAAGAAAGAAAGAATAAACGAAGCAATAGGTCGAAGCATTGCTTCAATCTGCGAACCACTGCTTGGATTGGTTCACGGTTCAAAGCAAAGCCGCGCTGCAGAAAAGTTGATTACAGGCGCACGAAATATATATATATATATATATATATATATATATATATATATATATATATATATATATATATATATATATATATATAAACATTAAACTGAAGCCAAGAGTAACGAGGCTGTTTGTTTTAAAAATGTAAGGAATAGAAAGTACAGATAGTTGTGTGAAAATGTAATGAGTAGAAGTCAGAAGTAGGCAGAAAAATAAGTAAAGGAGTAAAGTATAGATACCTAAAAAGTGTACTTAAGTACAGTAACGAAGTATTTGTACTTCGTTACTTGACACCTCTGAGGCACAGATACCATATCAGAAACCTATGGTAGCAAACACTAAAAAAATAGCGTCGAGTCATGTATTTTTATTTAAATGTTGATTTATTTGACTTTTTAAAATCAGGGATAAACCTATTAATTTATGAAGTACTGCACAAAAATCTGAGACGTTTTTTCATACAGAAAAGATGCTGCAAAAATAACAAAATTTTTCAAAGGTGAATTAACAATCAGCATAATTAAGCATTGACGATTTAACAAAATTAATAATTTGGATTGCTCTTTCGCTTTTAAAATGGAATTATTTTGGTGAACTGTGCTGTGGTTTTTATGAGATCGTCATCAGTTAAGATATTATTATTGCCTGTTTGTTATTTTTGTTCAACAATTGGCTATAAGTCACACAATAATCTGAAAAGATCTGTTGCTTTCTACTTGCTTTAAAAAATTCTCAGGAATTAGTTTGAAAATTTTCTAAATCAAAAATGCTGAATTGTCGCACTTCATAATTCAGCCAACACATCAAGTATTTTGGATACCACCTCAGTTTTTCTAAGCAATTGTGCATGGGTTTGTGCTTTTCCACAACATAAAAAAATCGTAAGACCAAACTAAGATAAGCGACACTATTTAATGAAATTTTCCATTTTATTTAAACCTTTAAATGCAATGCTTGAAAACATTAAGGTGCTACAGTATTTGTAGAGGTGATTGACCGATGAACTACGTCTTATTGCCAGTTGGAATTTACACCAGTTTAATTAAGTAGACTTTTTTTGTGAAGGTTTAAAAACTTATTTCTAGTGTTTCCTGTTCCTCTGTGTGCGTCTTGATGCATTACATCTGGCCAGTGCCCACATCCAAACTCTGCAAACTTTTTTTTCCTCTTGAAGTCAGTGAGTGTGTCCTGTCCCATCTCCCCTCCTGCTGTGTGTACTCCTGAAAGGGAAAAGGAGGTGTGCTGGGGTTTCGACACCACAGACCCTGTCGTGCAGCGGTGCAGCCATCCAGCCGGAGATGAGATTAAGTTACGGGAGGGGGTGTTCATGGCTATCCAGTCCTGGGGTGAAAATCTGGTTTCCATTAAAGATCATTTCAAAGGTTTGGGGAGATGGGGGGTACTCTGGAATGGTTCCTGTTTTGTTTTTTTGGTTTGTGACATATTCATATAACCATTAAGACTGTAACATAATTGAAAGAAACTTTAAATTCACTACAATTCATTTGTGCAATGCCAAAACATAGCATAAGGAATCTCAAAGCAGATCACATGAACATCCACATCTTACACACCCCATGGGCAAGTATAACGGTACTGAGCATACGGTACCATAGTAGTCTGACAGTAATAGTAAATGACATGAAACTAAAGTTTGGTACCCAAAGATCCTCTCGAGAGACATAGTACCAAAGATATCCAGTCATCTCCGTAGGTCACTGCTTTCCAAATATCTTTCTCCTGCAAAGATATCAGCATTGCCAAACACCTCTGTCCAGCTTTTTCCAGGCATCTATTACTGTACTCCTACATCTTTCCTTGAAGGGTCAGAAGATGTGCAGTGCTTTTCAGAAACTGACTGAATACATTTTGTACAAAGAAAGGAACACAAATTATTAATTGTAAAAGAGTATTTTGCTGGAGAGCATCTATAATGTTTTCATTGGACAGGTCTCAAAATCGTTCCAAAGGTCTAAATTGACCGATGTGCCTGGCAGGATTCCAGGTGCAGCAGTAATTCCAGCAGTTCTTGGGTCCATAATCTCCAAGGCCTGTGGATGCAGATGACTGATCAAAGGCAGAGAAGAAATGCATCCTTTCAGGGTAATGAGGAACATCAGAGACCTCAGGCTCTCGCTGATATCTTACCTGTACAACTCAGTGCCAGTGGACAACACCAATGAAGATCTAAAATTAGTCATTTATGGTCATTTCAAACTATTTAATTTGCAGTAAAAAGATACAGCTAAAAAAAAACCATTTAGATTTGTCTTATTTCTTTGGATAAGGGCATCAACAAGCCCCCTCGTTCTTAGAAGTTAAAGTGACCAATTGCCTGTTTTTTAAAGCATCCAAACTCTTATTGTCCTGTTGGCTGTAACTGGAGAAGCAGGCTGGTTAAAGCTGAGATAGGAATCAGGCCAGGCTTATAAAAAGCAGCTGACTGTAGACTATCTAGCAGCCGGGGTCCTGCTGCTCCTCCTCCAGGGGTTGGGACCTCATTTGCTGGGTCAGGACTTTCAGTGGTGGGCTCAGATTAACCATGGAATGAGGAAGTACACAGATCTTCCACACATTCCAAGCTGCCACAAACAACGGTAACTCATATGATCCAGTAAGCACCAAACGGGGTGTTGATAGAGGCCAGAAACAAAGTTAATGGGGTCATAGTATACACCTTTTCAACAACATTCATGCATGTAACCAAAAACATCACACAGGAACTGAGATGATGTAATCTTTGAAAACTAGAAAGGCACTCAGAGAGTTCCTTCACCCAACATGATCACAGATTAAAGGCAGGAGCTGCTCCTTGATCAAGATCATGGGAATCAGGATCAAAGATTAAAGACCAGATCCAAAACAAATGAATCAAGATCAAACATCAGAGATCAATTATCAAAGGCAGGATCCATCCCTTGACCAGGATCGAGGGCAAACAGCAGGATAAATGATCAAAGACAGGAACATCCCAGACAAAGAAATCATAATAAAAGCTCAAAGATCTGTCCTCAAAAGCAAGCTCTGTTCCTGGATAAGGATAAAAAAAAGAATCAATTATCAAAGGCAGAATCAAGAATCAAAACCATTCCATCATGGCGTAGAGCGCCATCTATAGACTGACGTGTTCAACAATCCAACAATCAGAACAGAAACTGCTTCAGATGAACCTGTTCTGTTCTGCTGGTCATCAGAATGAGACTGATTCTCGACCATCAAGAATAAAACTAAGTAAGACTTGTTCATATGAATATTAAAAATTATAAACTTGTCCGGCCTTTGGAGGTGGATGCTGCTGGATTTCTAGACACCTCATATCCAGGGCAGCCACTTTCATATCTTCATTGTGCCGTTATGTAAAACCTAACTTTGCACAAACACATTTAAAAAAAAGTCATTTAAATATAACTGTTTTGTATAAAAACACCAGACAGACACACAAACATATTTCAGTGCCACAGAAACACCAGCTCAAGCCCACAGAAACTGATCCTGGCATGTGAGAGGGCCGGGAGCCTCATTCATCAAACTGCACATGCACAGATTTGTGTTTAAACCGTACATACGATCATGTCTACGCAAAGTATGGAAATTATTAACTTGTACTTGGATTTGAGAATGTGTGTATTTTACCATATTCATACACAGCTCTGACATCTAGTGGTAGAACAAAGGAACTACAAGAGCACGCATCCTCACCCACATTCGTTCCTTCCACAAATTAATAATTACACAATTTGTCATTGTGTCGAGTTAGAAATAGACATGTAGCCTCATTGGTGTCAAAACCTAGAAAACACACCTGTGTGAACTCAACAGCAGCTTTTGTCATCATCATTTAAACAAAAATATAAATAAGAGGTTTTTTATCTTCATAAAGACGTCACAGGAGCGCAAAGGATTCTGGGACAATTGTAACGATAAACAAAATATTAATTCTGTCAATTGGAAAGTTTTATGCTGGTTCTTGTGGTGAGTGTGTTAAACGTTTCTCACAGTTTGTTAAAATTACGTCCAAAAGTGATTTTGATGTCTAAATTAAGAAACAACATGACATCATCAGTGAATGAGAAGTGCAGGTGGTGAACTACAAATACCTGGAAGACGACTTTTTACCAACAAGTGGTGTATTTACTTTTTGTCTCTCTGCTGCGTCCTCACACAAACACTTCAATATCTATTTCACAAAAGTTAATTTTCTTAGCTCTCTTAATCGTTATTCTGATGAGGAACACAAGCAACAAATGGATAATTTGTTAGCATATGTGATTAAATGAGGGCATTTCTGAATGCAAATGACCATGTACATGCGCTTTAACATGTGGAACTTACCAACAGTTGATACTTACTGATGTACGTTCAAACGGCATCCATCTGTTTGATAAATATGGATTATTTTGTACTTACACATATACTAATTTTGGTCATATATTTAGAAACTTTTCTATGCACAGTTTGATAAATGAGGACCTGAACATTAACAACCATGTAAACCTGGACAATAAGACATGGATAAGCCAATATTTCACAGTGTCTGCACACAAAGGCTGTTTGAATGAGAACCAAACCTTAAACACAAACAGTCATCCAAAGGATCAGCACAATGTGGCTGAAAATGATCACAAAATCATTTTACCACCACCAGCAACTCACAAAGTTAATGTACCTACACGGTCTTGCAAGATGTTTTCTCGAGTTATGGATACTCGAAGAGCATTTTTGGTCTCTTGGAACTCTTTCAGCTGGTTCTGTAAATTCTTCACCATTATCTGCAGGTGAACATAAGGATATTAAAAAAATAAGGACGCGACCCCTGTTGAGCTCATTGGTAAGTTCAGCAACCTTGGAGCATGCACATTTCATGGTGTCACTTGCATGTAGATGGTCCAACTCCCTGAGGTGTTCTTTCTTCATGGTGCGATGCTGCTCTTCAAAGTGCTCCTTCAGTCTAAGACATCCATTACATGCAGTTATTCACACATTCATGCTCTTTAGAAAAGCATTTCAACTTGTACTCACCTGTGTAATTCATCCTTGGCTTGTGCAACATCAGCTTTTAATGAGTCTTTCTCCTGCTCATTCTGCAGCTCCAGTGCCTCTAAGCGCTGCCTGAGAACCACGTTCTCCACAACGTCTGCGGTATCTGTCAATCACAGTATTCAAATATTTTACAAAGGGTTTCCCCAGAACTTTGGGTGTTTTTAATATGAAGAAGAAGAAAAAAACCAAAGTTGGTCAAACAGATAAAATTAACATCTATACATATATGCTCTGTGACAGATTGGCGGCCTGTCCAGGGTGGACCCGCCTTTCACTCAATGACTGCTGGGATAGGCTTCACCCGCCCGTATAGCAGACAGCACAGTCCACGTGCGCCACAGCCTGCAGTTCAGTGGAGACAAAGGCCCAAATCCAACACTCTCCCTTCATTTTGCACAGTTACATGAATGTGCAAAATTTGAGTGGCTCAAAGTGACCGGACCCTGCACTTCTCAGCACACACTTAGCAGAAAATCAGCCATGAGGAAATGTGGACTTTGCTGGAATGGTCTAATATGTGCTTCAAAGTGCCAGATCTGCCACTGCCAAGAGGACTGTTTAATGTCCAACAGGACCAGAGAGCTGTCCTACCCAAGAGGAACTAGAACCACCTGAGCTGATGGGTGATTGAGAGTAACAGAAGAATTAAAAGTGAGCAAGTACGACAGAGTGAGGTGCTACATGGTGGAGGTCTGGACTGTGTTTGATGGGCAGCTGTGAGTCTGAGAGGGAGACGAAAGGACCTGGCCTGAATCAGTGGACTTTCCAAGGTTTTAGAGCGAACCAAGTGCAAGAAGAGACTGATTTCAGGAGGTGGAGGATTTTCTTTACAAAGAACACCACACTCCAAGACAGGTGGACCCTGGGCCCAGCCAGCCCAGAACGAGCAGAGGAACTGAACCAAAACATGTACCCCAACATAGAAAGCAATCCTAAGCACAAGATCAAATCCACCTCTGAGCATCTAGAAATAAAATGACCACTGTGGAGCAGCTGAGTCAAAGTCCTGACTGGAAACTCACTCAGAAGATCTGACAAGACTTTACAAAGTCTGTTCACCCTTGAAAACCATCTAATGTGGCTGAAACAAACTCAGAGCACATCCCAGCACTGGGACAATGACAGCGGGCAGCAACTGGGCCGTGGCTGTTCGGACTTTTCTCCTTCCATATCCGTGTGATGTCAGCAATGTTTTGGTTTTTTTTATGCAAGAATAGAAAGAAAAATCTGAGGTTTAAATCCAAATCATTAGTAAAATATACTTTTCTGATGATATAATATTTGAGGTTTTTTTTTATTTCAGATACGGGGTAACTGTTGAACCTCAGGCCTCCTGCTGGTCAGTGGAGGAATTTATCGTTTAAGTGTAGTTTGTGTTTACTGCGGTCATCTTTGTCTTGTATTAAAAAGACAGACCTGACATGAGAAATGTACTATTGAACTTACCAGGAAAAAAAATACACCGCATGATGTCTATGATGTGAAAAACTCAAATAATTTGTCTCTGACATCACATCAACATCAGGGCAGTAAAGTACTAAAGTACTGACTGAGCTCTACCAAATAAAATGTTATTTTTTGAGAAAATCAAAAAGGCACACACGAGATAGTTTACTCTTCACGCAAGCATGCACAGAATCATCGGCCTTGACAAAAGTCCACATCTATACCTGAGCAGAGACTGTGCTGATAGGGCTGCTCAGATTGAAGAGCTGGAAATGTACTTCGACAATCTTCTCCTGAACTCAGAGGGACATGGGTCTCCTTAGTTTTACATTCCTGTTGTAGACTTGAGACACACAACATGCTCTTCCTCTCCTTCTGGAGTCTCTGCACAGTGTGAGTCAGCTCTTGAATGGTTTGGATCTTGGTGGTGACCTCTTGGCTCAAATGCTGTATCCTTTCTCTGTAAGCCGCCTCAGCCTGGCGATGGTGGCTGCTCGGGGTCGTCTGTGCCTGCAGGGACAATATTTTATATGAAGACAAAAGGTCACATTTTCCATTCAACACAGCTGGACAGATATTTAGAACTAAACCTTATAAGGCAGTGTCAAGAAATCCAAAACTTAAAAAAGAAAAAAAAAGAAATATGTACAGGTTTCATGCTGTGCCGAAGAAATTACTTTTCTGCATTGAAGTAAAGCACATTGGTTCAGATAGCTCAGTTATTCTTCCTCCTGTCAGTCAGACAGCATGGGAGTTTCACAAAAATGGAAATGGAGGATTCTGACTTGGTGAAGACAGTGCAGTAGCTCGGGTATGGGCTTATACACACACTGATATATCAACATGTTGACCAGTACATGTTTACATCTGTGTGTTCAAAAAGTTGAAATTCCTCTGAAATTCCTATCAAGGCTTTAAAATGATCTACCGATTCAAATATGACAGCAAGGGCCACCATAGAGGCCAGCAACACGTTGCCTTTGTTCAGCCACTGGTGTCATGACACATTAATCCTGCTGCTGACCAATCACAGCTTTTTACAAGGCACAGACTGAAAAATACATGTAAAAATACTTCTGCCACTCATACATACTCATCGGTTGGTTCATCATTTATCTTTGCGTGCCTTTGAAAGGGGTATACTTTGCTGAAAACTAATTTTAGCATTCATTCATTTTCTGCAGCTTATCTGCGTCCAGGTCGCAATGGCAGCAGATGATGCAGCTCCTCCCACACTTCCCTATCCTCAGCCAAGTCCTGTAACTCTTCCCGGGGAATCCTGAGGTATTCCCAATCTAGATGGGAAATACAATCCCTCCAGCTTGTCCTGGGTCTTCCCCAGGGCCTCCTTCCAATAGGACGTGCTTGGAAGACCAGGGAGACCGTCAGGGGCATCCTCACCAGATGCCTGAACCACTTCAGCTGGCTCCGTTCAATGAGAAGAAGCAGTGGCTATACTCCGAGTCCCTCCCGGATAGTTGAGCTTCTCACCCTCTTCAAAAGTGTAAGATAAGATACTTGACAGAGGAATTGAATTTCTGCCACTTGTATCCGTGATCCTATTCTTCCAGTCATGACCCAAAGTTCATGGACATAGGTGATGATAGGAACAGAAGTAAATTGGCTGGTTAACAGAGTCTCGCCTTCTGGCTCAGCTCCTTCTTCAGCCACGATGGTCTGGTACAGCATCTGCAAAACATCAGTTGCCGTCCCAATCCGCCTATCAATCTCACACTCCATCTTAACCCCAACTCATGAACAAGACTCCAAGATACTTAACTTGGGGCAATAACTTTCCCCTAACCCAGGGGCACAATCCACCAATAAGTGCATGTAGTCTTGTTATTTTCCATGTTCAGTTAAAACTCATGATTGTTTCTTCTAAGGACTAATCACTGAGATGAGATGAGATATACTTTATTGATCTCACAGTGGAGAAATTACGTTTACACTCCAGTTACCTCAGATAGCAATTAGTCCACAATTATTACTTGTTTACCGTAATAATGGCACACAACAGAATTAAAGACAGCACATACACACTTGACATTATGTGCACTAAATTTGAAGAAGGCTGTTACCCGAATTGAGGCAAGTGGGTGAAGGTCGCGCAGCAACCCTGAGTTGTGCCACCGTCAGCTTGGGGGGGGAGAACCAGCTGCAGCTAAAACCACGCCGCCCCCACAGAAGGGAAAGGGTGTGATGTGAGCAGAAGCCAGAGTGGGGGGTGTGTGATGGGGGGTAGGAGGGGGGTGGGGAGAGGGAGTGGAGCATGCTTCAGTCCTATGAAAAACAGTTTATTGTCTTTGTTGGTTGAGATAAGAAGGAGCCAAATAATCACCAATGCCTGAAGATATTCCTCTGGAGAAAAACAGTTGGACAATTTGTCCTTCAGGCTTGATAAGCCTGCCTTGTTATGGTTTGAGCAGTGAAAAACACTTTTAACAGTTACACTTGAACAAACCAAATCTGAATTAATAATATTCCCAATTATGAATTAAGAATATTCCTCGGCCTCCGAAATCTTCAACTTCATCTGCAAGGCATGCATCTGCTCCAAGATGTCATCCAACTTGCGTCTAAGTTCAAGAGTCATCGCAGCCTGAGAATGCAATGCCTTGCCCACCTCGTTAATCATGACGGACAAGCGAGGGGCCGTGGTTCTTGATGCCGCCGTCTTGCCAATTTTCCGATAGATCAGGGCAGCACATAAGCCAGAGAGTACCAGCCCTGCTACCTTAAGACCAAATATGAATAAATCCTCGACGTCCTCAATGGAGAAAGGCGACAAGCATGCGATACGCCAAGACCCCCAGGAGTCGAGAACATAGCCCACAGGATGCGTTCCATCTGGGCAGGTAGGATCCCCCGGTCCTGACCTTCTTGTAGAAAAGATGGTGTCAATAGCATTCAGAGACCAGCTGATCAGTTCCATGGTTAATCCAATAGTAGTCCAATAGATCCAGTATCCAATATAATTTGAGGAATTTACAGTTTGGTGAAGTAGGGACTTGAAGGTTAAAGCAGAGAGCAGAGATAAGGGAGAGTGGAGGAGATGCGACCGCCCTTGTCGGAGTCCCAAGCTGTCAAGTGTTTGTCATTGTGTCATTGTGTTTGAATTGTGTCATTCCTGTACAAACCTTCTGTTTAAGCTGCTGCTCGAGAAACTGAATCTTGTCCTGGAGAGATTTCTCTTTGTCTTGGTGGACTGTCTTCAGGCACTGCAGCTCTTCTTTCAGGGTCTGGATCTGTGAACCCCATTCTTCAGTCCCAGAGTTAGGTGATCCTAGCTGTTACTTCTGTGCCAGCTGTTGCTGCAGGTCAAGATTTTGTGTTCATACTGGAGCTGAAAGTTCCAAAGACAAGTATTTTGAGGCATTTGAATTTTTTAGGTTTGTATATTGTAGAAACTGCATTATACGAGGTCTGTTAGAAAAGTATCGGACCTTTTTATTTTTTGCAAAAACCTGATGGATTTGAATCACGCGTGCTTGCATGAGCAAACCTTGAACCTTCGTGCACATGCGTGAACTTTTTCACGCCTGTCAATTGCATCATTTTCTGGTAAGCAGCCTTTGTGTGGGATGTGTGCAGTGAGCTCGGTGGATTTTCATTTCAAGGAAAAAGATGGAACGACTGGAGCAGCGCCGCATCAAATTTTGCCAGAAACCGGGCGACACCCAGGTGGAAACCATTTGGATGATTCAGATGGCTTTCGGTGACTTTTCAGCCGTGTGACTATCCGAGAAATTGTGGAAGAGGTGGGCATGTCACAGCATGTCCTGTGAGACTTCCAACACAGAGGTGCTTTTGCGCCGCCGTCAGCAGCAGCATGAATTTCACCACCAGTCTTTTCATGGCCAAATCTTCTGTCACAGTGGAATGTACCGAAAAAGTGCTGATGTCCACCTCTTCCGCAATTTCTCGGATAGTCACACGATGGTCCCGCATCACCACAGCGTTCACTTTGGAAATGATCTGGTCATTTCAGCATGTTGATGGCCGACCGGAGCGTGGCTCGCTCTCCACCGTTGTGCGGACGTCTTTAAACTGGTTGTACCGCTCCTTAATCTGTGTGATGCCCAAAGCATCGTCACTGAAAGCCGTCTAAATCATCCGAATGGTTTCCACCTGGCTGTTGCCCAGTTTCTGGCGAAATTTGATGCGGCGCTGCTCCAGTCGTTCCATCTTTTTCCTTGAAATGAAAATCCGCCGAGCGCGCTGCACATGTCCCACACAAAGGCTGCTTACCAGGAAATGACGCAATCGACAGGAGTGAAAAAGTTCACGCATGCACACGAAGGTTCAAGGTTGGCTCATGCAAGCACACATGATTGAAATCCATCAGGTTTTTGCAAAAAATAAAAAGGTCTGATACTTTTCTAACAGACCTCGTACTTGTTCATGTGAAAATTTATTGGGTTTTGTTTAAACTATCTGATTCGGCACATTTTTCGCTACAAATTCAAGATATGAAAGCCGTTCACATTCCTTTCAATTCCACATTAAGAACAGTTATACAGGGATTAACGAAAAATTGTTTCATGACCACCTATCAGCTCATTCAGGAAATTACTAATATGAGCCATACTATGAGGAAATACACCGACTATATTAATCTGGTCAAATAATTTCAATATTGTAGCACAGATTAATAATGACACCAGGTAAGTGAGTTGGATGAACATATTCTGCTGCTGTGTGTTGCCACATTCAACACCCTACAGATCGTAAGTTCGCAACTGACAACCACCCAAGCAAACATTGGTCCATCGCTGTCCATAAATCTGTCATAGTCAACTGATATGGAGACAGGTTGTTTATTTTGTTGAGTTACTGGGGTCCACAGTACTGAGGAAACTGAGGACCGGATCATCAGTGAAACGTAAGCAGGTCAGTTAAAAGGTTCTGCCCTCTACCCAATTGTTTCAGTAACAAGAAAGACACTCACATCAACAGAATATCTGCTGTTCTACGAGGGTAGACTGAAAAGTTCTAAGGCTCACTATGATACAGTTAATGCATTAACTGCATCATAGTGAGCCTTAGAACTTTTCAGCCTACCCTCGTATGTTGTCACCTTCCCTTTCCACACACATGCGCAAACACCGATACATTTTTGCATCCCCCACACAAACACGGGGAGGACATGCAAACTCCACACAGAAAAGACCATGAGGGAAGTGATCCCAGGACCTTCTTGATGTGCAACAACAGTGCTAACCACTAAGCCATTGTGCCGTCCAGTATGAGGGTAGCCCATTTCTCTGGACATGATCCAGTAGGTACTTGAGTGCTGAGGAACCTAGGCTGAAGAAGACAAGATGGTTTCATGTGGTACGGATGGACTGGTTGTAAATGGTAAATGGAGTGTATTTATATAGCGCTTTTCCAACTGAATGCAATGATGCCTCACATTCACCCATTCACACACACACTGATGTTAGGGCACTGCCACGCAATTTGCTCACTACACACCGGGAGCAACTCGGCAGTTAAGGATTTGCCCAAGGGCTCTTAGTGATAATCTGGTTTGGCTGAGGTTTGAACCGAGGATCCTCTGGTCTCAAGCCCAACCATTAGGCCATCACCCCCTGACAAGGGAACAAGGTGATAACTTGCCTGGGTGTTTGCCTTCCAGAATCCAGAGCGTTTCTGTGGTGTGGTGGATGCAGCAACCAAAGCAGCGAATACACCCAGACTTGATTTGAATTGGTCCTCGTCTCACAACCATACAGTAAATCTGAACGCTACATGATGCCTTGGACCTTCATCCTCATGCAAACTCACCAACATCAACAAACACTTCTGTCCAATAATTGCATGTCTACAAAGGCTTTTCTCAGCATTTCTCAACAGGTTTAACCACCTCACCACATTGTACCTGCCACTACGTACGCAACTGATGGCGAGGCCAAGAAATGACTCAAAGTCTGGAGCTTACTATTGACCCTTAACATTCACAAATCCAGACACTTCAACTGTTCACTCACCAGTGAGCTCACCAACAAAGCCCCCAAGTTACTGGTGCCCATGATTTTAAACACCCAGTTCTTGCAAGTACTGAACAGAGTAGGAGCCACAACACAGCCTCTTATCTTGGTTGACTGAAACCGTTTTTCTATGGCCTGCATGGCTTGCTTGGCCTTGTTATCCTAGTTTTCCAGCTCATCTCTCAGGTGCTGAATTTCACTTTTCAGCACGGCCTTGACGTGGTCTTGTGGGTACTGCACTGCAGCAGCTTCTTAGTCATTATGTCTAGCCATATTTGCAGCACAGACCAGAGCAGGAAGTGTTGGGTTTCTAGTTTTCAGTTTTCCTTCTAACACCTTGACCTAGTAAACAGAAAAACATACAACAATGAAGGACCAAACTACCAAGAGCGCTGTGATGCCAATAAAATAATTGCAGAAAGGACTTTCAGCTCTTAAAATAAGTTATTTTTCTTCTTGCTGGTGGTTTCTTTCAGCTCAGGCTGAGAAACGCACCCAGAGCACCACATTATAACAGCGAGGGGCTTCTTTAAAACATTGTTTATTCACAAGCAATTTCCATGACAAGGAAATTTTCAGAGGATTTGTGTGGAGAGAGACATTTGTGGAAACAAACATATAACACTATGGGCTAAAAATCATAATGCCAATTTTGTCCAATATTGTGCAGTTCGAGCTGTAACTGAAAACACATTTTGAAATATTGTACACACTACTAATATAACCTGAAAACAGAGAAAAGACCAGATACATTCCTCCCAAACCTCTGCTGTTAAAAACACACAGTAGATGCAAACTATAAAGAGGTTGCATGACCTACATTTCAAGTGTTTTGACATTTCACAGCCACCATAGCCAGACCCCAACAAATGCTTATCAACAATGAAGAGAAGTTCGGGATTTAAAAACATTTCTTATGAAATCAGACAGTGATATAAACATAAAGTTGAGTTGGTTGGTTTTATAGATTTTTTTATGGTGTAAATTTGCCAAAGATAGAGTTTGTAGATATTTTTATCTTCCTTGCTCTTATCCAGTGGTGTTCAGTCACAACAAATATTACATTTCATTACCTCTCCATATAAAACTGATCTCAATCCAAACAGAGTGATGAGAACAGATGACGGCTAAAGTTCACATTGAGGATTAAATCTAATATGTTGTCCAGTGGAGAGCTGATTGCCACACCACCTTTTGTGGATCACAGAAAATGCCACATAAAACTGAATTTTTAACTTTGTACAGTATTAAGTACAACCAATATTAACCTGAATTTTTTTCCAGCCTTGTGAGTTGTAAAGAAATCATTTGTAGTTGTTCTCAAGCTTTATTTTGTGTGAACAATGATGAGGAGTGTCACATTGTCAGTGAACATCAGTTATGACATTTTATTCATGTGGTGCGCTCCACTGATTATGAACTCAGTGCCTGGAAAAAGCCAAGGACACAGCCACATTTCAACTGAGAGATGGTGACTTTCAGGAGGTGGGGGACAGACTGGCTGTCTGCCTGGTTGCCATCCAGAACCCAAAGCACTTCTGTAGTGTGGCGCATGCAATGATGTGCAGCGCCAAAATATGCTCAGACCTGAACTGACCAAAGAGGTTTTGCCTCCAATAACAATTTTGTCAGCATGATCTCAGGGAAGCATCATGCAAACCTCTTAAAGTACCAGAAGATTTTCAGTTTTATTTGAACAGGTAACTTTAAAAAGTATATTTTATTTTGTGCAGCAGAGAGCTGACTGTCTGTCATTGGGTTGTTACAGTGATGTTTGTGGCTCACAGAAAATAATATTTTACTGTTACCATTTCACCTGAAACTGAAATGTGGCACAAGCAAATAATTTACAGCTACAGCTACATATAATTTACTTGTTTTTCATTTATGAAATCTGTAAACTCATCATGTAATCACAAATGTAACATTTTGTAAACGATATGTTTGGGGTAGAATAAAATGTCATATTTTGTTTGTGTCTACAACCCCAAATCAGAAAAAGGTGGGATGATATTAAAAATTAAGGAAGCGCCGCTACGTTGGAGTTTACTCCAGGAGACGAGAGGGTTGCCTCCCTGCGTCTTCGGGTGGCGGGGGAGAAAACTCTGGCTGTTGTTTGTGCATATGCACCGAACAGCATTTCGGAGTATTCGCCCTTCTTGGAGTCCCTGAATGGAGTCTTGTATGGGGCTCCGGTGGGGGACTCCATTGTTCTGCTGGGGGACTTCAACGCACACGTGGGCAATGACAGAGACACCTGGAGAGGTGTGATTGGGAGGAACGGCCTCCTTGCTCTAAACCCGAATGGTCATTTGTTATTGGAGTTCTGTGCTAGTCATGGACTATCCATAATGAACACCATGTTCGAACATAAGGATGCTCATAAGTGTACAAGGTCTGTTAGAAAACTATCCGACCTTTTAATTTTTTTTAAAAACTATATGGATTTGAATCATGTGCGCTTGCATCAGCCAAGCTTGAACCTTCGTGCGCATGCGTGAGATTTTTCACGCCTGTCGGTTGCATCATTTGCCTGTGGGCAGGCTTTGAGTGAGCACTGGTCCACCCCCCTCGTCAGATTTTCATTTTCAGGGAAATGGCTGAGTGATTGGAGCAGCGCTGAATCAAATTTTTCCAGAAGCTGTGAGAGACAGCCAGGTGGAAACCATTCGGAAGATTCAGACAGCGTTCGGTGAGGATACTCACAGATTAAGGAGCATTACAACCGGATTAAAGACGGCCCACAGCGGTGGCGGCGGCGCACCGCACTGTGAACAGCCATCAACAGGCTGAAACGACCAGATCATTTCCAAAGTGAATGCTGCGTTGATCCGGGACGTTGTCTGACTACCAGAGAAATTGCAGAAGAGGTGGACATCAGCACTTTTGCGGCACATTCCACTGTTACAGGAGATTTTGTAATAAAAGACGTGCGGAGGAATTCGCGCGTCGGGACGGAGCCGCAATGGCGCACAACAAAAAGCACATCCGTGTTGGAAGTCTCACAGGACAAGTTGTGACATGCCCAGCTGTTACACAATTTCTCGGATACTCACTCAACTGAAAAGCCACCGAAAGCCGTCTGAATCTTCCGAATGGTTTCCAACACGGACGTGCTTTTTGTTGTGTGCCATTGCGGCTGGGTGATCAAATAAGCACGCGCAGGGCATTCACTGTCTTTCGGCCGCTTAGTGTATGAGGCATTTGAGGCAGCTCAGATTTTTCACGAATGGCATGCGATTCCTCCTTCGTGTGCTAGTCGGCTTCAGTCGTGTTATGTGTGAAAGGGCCCTAAGTGTTGCAGGAAGAATGAGGTAAAATAACACCTGAAATGCTTCATTTTTTGGTATCCTCAATGCCAAAACATGAATGGAAAAATTCAGTTTCATGTCGATAAAACTGTTCCATTTATCCATTTGTTCCATTTATCCAATTGTTCCATTTATATATTATGTAACATCATATCAAATAAAGCTGAGCTGTTTGTATTTGCCTTTGGACAGACAGCCAGGCACACAGCCAGGAGCACTTTGAATATTTCTCATGTGGGTGTCTGGTCTGTGTGTGGGAAAGCAGACCATCTGCAGACTCTTACAGCTTGCACCAACAACACTACTTCCTCTTTCTTCACAACCAGAGAGTCAGAATGTGGCGTTTCCCCTGATAAAGGAACAAGTTTATTTCATTCTGCACAGAGCAGACAGTGAAATCAGTCACTGAGCTACAGAACAAAGTTCACACGTGTGACAGCTGTGAGAACATTTCATCATTCTGTAAGTTAACATGTTCCACTGATCCATAGTCATATGATGTTTTGTACTGAGCTGTTTATTTTATTTTATTTTTTATTCCAGATAACTTCAGGATGGCAGCTGGAGCCCACAAACTCTTCTTGTTCTGTGCCATGTTGGTGTCATCCCTTGCTCTGACCTCAGCTCTCCAAACCCTGGACTCGAACCAGGAGCTGCAGAAGAGTGGCTTTGGCACGCCGCCGCCTCGCCACGGCCTCAAGTTGTTGGTGTGGTACATTCAGAATTGCGTGGATAACAGCATGGTGGCTCTGTGTGACCCCACAAGAGGACAGTTTGGATTTCATGTATTTCAGAACCTGGAGCCTCTGCTTCCAAAGATAAAGGACAAAAAGCAGTACACGTACTACATGGTTGGAAACCTTCACGATCCTTATGCTGAACAGCTGCCATATGAAGTCAGGAAGTACTACAACCACAGTGACCCCAAGAGCAGCATGGACAGAGTGCTGGTGAGATACAACAACAACAATAACCGCATCATTGACATTTCCGCATCTGCACATTACAAAGCACAGCAGACATACAGAATCGGGCCTGATCTTGTGATGGCTCTTCGACAGTCCACAGCTCTCGGGATGTCCCAATCCAATTGCCAAGATTAGAATAGGGCCCAATCACATATCAGATATTCTAAATACAAGTCACAAAGTTCCGGGTGACCGTCTCACTCCATTTCATAAAGCTAAAGAGGTAATAGTTACTGCTCTGTCAGTGCTTCTAGTTCATCAGCAGCACCATGGTGCTTATTTTAAAAGCATATTTATACTCTGCTTCGCTTCAAATCTGCACCAATGCACATGTTACATGCTTCTTACGGGGCAATATGGTCGTGCTTGCCAAGTGAATACACAAGTTTTTCCTCATCATCTTATCTGTATTTTCCTCATGCTAACAGGCACTGTACAAGACTGTAGCCAGAAGGGCCCAGGGGTAAGAAGCCCCTCGACCACCACCAATAATAATCATGAGGATGAAAGTATTTTTAACAACTAAAACACAACCACCAGACTTTCATCAGTGCTGGTTTGAGTGTTTTAGTTTTACTACTACAGTCCTCCACTAAGTGGGATTGATCAAAGTCATATGAACAAATTGTATGTGATGACTGTGCTATTTTGCAAAGGCAGACAGATACATTAATACCATAAGGAGCAGACTGAAGGTAGGTTTTTTCTTAATGCATTGTAGAGCTGTTATGTTGTCAAGCCCATTTATGTATAAAGTTTTCTCTGAATATGTGATCATTGATCATGTGAGGTTACAACCCAGTGAGTGATTTTTTTAAAATGAATAAACCTTGCAGATGTGACATTACTTACATTTGTGTAATTGCAGTTTTTTCAATTGCCAGCATCATTTTGTCCCAGCTGTCATGACATTTTCAAAACTTTAAACACAAAGAGCACAACATCTCTTTGTTTTGGACAACACCACATACACAAATGATGTTTTCAAGATGCAGTCAACTGACACATTTCTGAAACTCTACAATTTATTTACATACAAGCTTAGTCAAAAAGGGGTGGTGGCCAAGTGGCTAGTGCACTTGGTTTCAGTGCAGAAGGTTTTCAGTTCAAGCCTTACCCCTGCCACATTTCTCCATGTGGAGTTGCTTCAGGAAGGGCATCCGGTGAAAAACTTGTGCCAATTCAACATTGGATCCACCTCGGATTTGCTGTGGAGATCCCGAGTGTGAACAAGGGAACAGCCGCAGGGACTTACTTTACAAGCTTAGTCAAAACCAAAATTATGGATCTTGTCTTATTTCCAAATGCTGGCACACAGCATGCCAGAAATTAAAACCTAATGTTCCAAACCTTAAATATTGTATAAAACCTCTACGACTGCAACAACAGCCACCCAAAAGCTGGACTAAAACAGCTGATAAGCCTTTTTGAATGAACAGGTCACTGAAACATTGCGGACATTTGTGATTGCACCATCCACATGCAATCACAGACTGGTTTGCAGCCCATCCGAGAATGGTGTGTTACGGCGCATAATGTCACCTGCACATATCGTCTCAAGGGTCAGTATGTGCCAACAATCAAGGCACATATTGTCACCGGTGTCACAGACTGAACGGCCCCCCCCCTAAAAAATCCGTCTGCCCTGCCTTTGCTGTGCATGCGTCATTTTGGAGCTCAACAGCATCATTTCTGAGCGTCACCAGCAATTCATCAATTATCACCTTGTTTCTGCTTAAAAGTGCACTCCAGTCATCATCTATCTCAGCGACAGATATCTGAAGCTTTTGTACAACAATCATTTCCACATAAATTCAGCATTATTTCATAATAAAATATGTTGGACTGATCAGCGCACACAGTCGCTGCAGCGGCGCCTACGCCATTTTAGAGTGTCAGTAATGACTCGCCAATTATTGACTCATTTTCTCCTTAAAACTGACATTTTCATTATTTAAGAGGTTTTACTGTGTCATCTGATGGTTAATAATCCCATTATTTCCTTTGATTGCTTTGGGTGTAGAGAGTCAGACTCAGACGAGCTGCTGTGGTCCCAAATGACACACGCGCAGTAAAGACCAATTTCTAGGGGGACCGTTCGGTCTGCGACACCTGTCGTCAGCGTAAGAAGTAAAACCTGATGTAACATGATGTTTAACTATGAATTGTTTTTTTTTCCTCTGTCTCTCTCTCTCTCTTTCTCTCTCACACACACACACGCACACATACACATACACATCAAGAAAGCCTATCAAGGCAGCTCAGGATGTTCTACCCCAGGAGGTGCTGGTCAAGAAGTTCTACACAGTAACAATCCAATCTGTTCTATGCACGGTCATCGTCATCGTCTGGTTTACTTCAGAAACCAAACAGGAGAGGAACAGCCTGCAGTGGACAATCAGCTCTACAGAGAGGATCACTGGTGCTAAGCTACTCTCCATCCAGAACTTGTTCAACTGCAGGGTGAGGAAATGGGCAGGAAGCATCATTGCAAACCTATCACACCCTGATCATAACCTCTTTGAATTTCTGCCCTCTGGAAGGCTACAGGACACTGTACACCAAAACAACCAGACACTGGAACATATATAAATATACTGTCTATGACTAATAACCCTCTGACGACAACACACACTGAACACTCCTCATAGTCCACACAGGTATCAATATCTGAATAGAGATCTGTATCACACATAATACGCATATTGTCATCATCCATCAACCCACTCTGCATTATTGTCATCACATCTTATAATGTTAATAATTTCATTGCACTTTATTCTCTTTACACATTTTTAGACTTTGCAAATGCATACTGTACACGGTGTCTGCACACTGTTACCACACCATCATACTCTACAGTCCAAACTGCAGTCACTTAATTTATTATTATTCCTGACCTCATCCTTGTCCTTTTTTTGACCGTCTGTTTTGTTATAGTACTGTGAGTAAGTGCAACCGGAGTCAAATTCCTTGTGGGTGTTGACATACTTGGACAGTAAAGCTGATTCTGTTTCTGATATGACCCCAAACACATAAAAACTAATGATTTCTTGGTAGTCCTGAACTCCATCAAAAATATTGACTTTAAATTTTGTGTCTATGTCAGAAAATTGAATCTAGCTCAAACCAATTCTGCAAAGAAGCGTGGTGAAATATTCAATCCAAATTCTGTCAGAAACTTCTTGATGGCCACCACAAATATCTGAAGGTGGTTTGCTAAGGGATATTCAGATAAATATGAGGTGTTCTGTCCTTATATCTGTCTGACCTTGTATGTATAATTTTGACCATGTGATGAATTTAGAAAACCCAAAATAAATTAAAACTTTTGAACCAACTTATTTTTACCTCTTGATATCACGAGTACATGTAAACGTCTGACCCCAATGGGCTTGAGACATGCTGCCACCTAGTGGCCGTCTACATTACCAGGGTCTATCTGGGAAAACCCTCGAAGACACGTTTGATAAAGAAACAATACTGTCATGTTTCCTTGCTGCATTAAACTATATGTCACAGCGCAATGTGAAAATTTTGCACTTAATGAAATGCAGAGCGCATATGATAGGATGAGTAGGTTTCATCTTTCGGCTGCAGACATCAGGGGTCACCACAGCAGATCATCCGTCTCTATCTCATCATGCCCTCTGCATCTTCATCTGTCACACCAACCAGTCCTCCCTCAGCACCTCCATAAACCTTCTCTTTGGCCTTCATTTTCTCCTCCTGCCTGGTGGCTCCATCATCAGCATCCTACCCTGTGCTTCTCTGCAGATGTCCAAACCATCTCAGTCACACCTCAATTACATTGTTTCCAAGCCATTCTACCTGTGCTGTCCCTCCAATATGTTCACTTCGAATCCTGTGGCCCAATCCAGAGAAAAATTACAATAGGCTGTTTAACACTTCTTCTGACAGTACTTCTACA
This sequence comes from Thalassophryne amazonica, assembly GCF_902500255.1. Classification (NCBI taxonomy): domain Eukaryota; kingdom Metazoa; phylum Chordata; class Actinopteri; order Batrachoidiformes; family Batrachoididae; genus Thalassophryne; species Thalassophryne amazonica. Next base: position 60,115,602 of record NC_047103.1, read on the forward strand.
GCTCCTGGGGATGTCCTCGAGAACACGGTGTAAGCTCAGTTTATGGCATACTTTAGCTTCCTCGTATCATGGACAAATTTTTATGAAAAGCTAGTGGAGTTGTTCAATGGAGCAAAATGGACTATTTTTTTATACAGTGGGACAAATAATTAGTGTCACATGACAAACAACCCACCAACAAAATGATAATTAGAATTTGTTATAAGGACAATTGCCTGTTATATAATAATTATGCGTGTATCTTTAACCACTTCCTCAGAAAAACCAACAAATAAGGATTGGCCAAAACATCTGACCTTGGCCTGTGACCTTGACTTTTACCCATATTTCTCAAAAACAAATAACTTTGTCCATACCTGACCCTCAGTCATTACACCAACACTGGTCTAATCTGGATCAAAACTCTTGGAGTTATTTTAGTCTAGGAGATAGGAAGGTTTTATTACTGTGTCAAGGTGCAAACGTTTTGACCTCATAATAAGATGACCACTATCCCAACATGGAAGAAAACCCATTTCTTGATGGTCGCAGGCTATGCGAACCATGAAAAATTGAGACTTTTTGTCATTTTTTGGGGTGTGATAAACTGAGTCAACTTTCCAACCTGTTTGTCACTCAAACTCAATGGCCGTTGCACTCAGTGACATGAAATAAAGACGTACGTGTAGGAAACATTATTACAAAGCCACCCATATGCATTATGTGTATGAAATGTGGAGTTTGTGTAACAATATGAGGCATGAAAGCTGGAATTCTGCAAAAAAGTTGAGGATTTTCCATCATATCTCTGTATTTATGGCAAATTCATATGTAATTATTAAACACATTCTTATTGCATTAGAAAGTAGTGTCATAGTCATAGCTTTTAAACAAGGGTAAGTATGTTTGTGAATCACAAATAGTTTCTCAGCTATATAGGTGTTTATCACATGAACCCACTATGTCCATGCAAAGCAAACTCAGCTCTCAGAGCCTGAGACGGACTCATCAAAAGAGGAGTGGTAGGCAACATCATCCTCCTCTTCCTCATCCTCTGCTGTGTGCTCAGGCAGGCGTGAGCAGATTTGTTGAGGAACCTGTGGCCCCATGAACCACTTTGGTGTGTACTTGCCATCTACCACAGTCCAGCCATGGTTCTCTGGATCCCACACAAGTTGCAGACTGATCTCTTGTACATCCTCACAACCAAATTGGTTCGTTTCATTTTCTCTAGCAGAATACTGTGGCAAGGAGGCAGGTTACTTGGATCGACTCCGTTGACCTTCTCCAGAGCCTGAGAACCACGTTTGGGAGCATAGTGCTGGTGGAAGAGAGCAGACCTTGCGAGACTGACAGAGCTCATGTTTGGTTTGCCATACAGAGCACAAACAAAATTCTGGATGTTGGTGATGAAGGCATCATTCAGATTCTCAGAATCTCCGAATGCGCCAAGGACCTGTGTGAACTTTGACAACATCAGGGAGTATGGTCGGGCTTTGCCTTTTCGATAAAAGGCAGAGATGTAATCACAACCACTGAACACATGCAGGCCAGCTGTGGCCTTACAAAGGGCAGGACCAAGAGAAGTGACCAGGGAAGAGACATCACTGTAGTGCCTGGTGTTCTTGCTACTGAGACCAATGTTGAGGTAGATCTGGGCATCAAAGCTGGCAGCATGCAGGAGGAGAATGACAAGAATGTCTGTGTCATTGCAATGTATGATAATGCTGCCATTTGGATTGCTCTCTGCAATGTGCTTGACATGCCAAGCTATCCTGGTGTCTGCCTCCGAATGCTCGCATATCAGTTCTGGCACTGCTTGCTTCACAACTTTGTTATCCTCAGACACAATGAACGCCCAAGCTTGCTGGTCAATGCCAACATACAGTGTGTGGCCAATGAGCAAAGGACTGTACCTGGGCTTCTCCCATTTCTTTATGAGGAAATGGAGTAGCGCTGTCTTGAATGCCTTTGAGGTCAGTTGAGCTTGAAGATCACGAGGGCGTTTCTGCTCTGGAGCCGTGATTTTGAATTGACCTTGTGAAACGTCACCCCTTGCAAGGTGTTGGACATCTTTCAGTGAAGGAGCATCAGTGTAAGAGTCACATACAAAGTCGACTCTTGAGGCACTACTGACCACTCTGGTGAGAATCGCCTCAGCTATGCCACTGAATGTGTCTGGCACTTTCACTTGGGATCTGATGACAAACATGGCATCCACAACCGGGGCATCCACTTGTTGTGGAGTCTGAGTCTGAACTTTACCCTCCAGGGTGTGCATCAGGACTGCGTTGTTTGTCTGATGTGGTGTGCCATCAATGTGAGCTAGGGAAAGTGGCACAGGTGTCAGAGGGAATGAGAACACATGGTCCAAGTCCATATCGCTCTTTATGGAGAGGTACAACAACCAGCCAAACAGATCACGATTACCTTGCAGCTCCTTGATCTTCTTGTTTTTACCAGTCATTTTCACTCGGACAGCATCAGCTGAAAAGTTCTTTCCTTTCCTAGAACGTACAGGTTTTTCAAACCGTTCAGGGTCAGTGAGGCACTCAGCCTTGAATTTGTCACAAAGTTTGATGCCAGTTTCTCTCATAGACAGCAGACTTTCCTTTACTTCTTCTGAGGCAGCTTTGCCAGTGGTCAGACAATACAGTTTGTCCTCTGCCAGTCCATCAAATGGGTTTTGAGTGTTCTTAATCAACTCAATGACTTTGTTCAAGTCAGTGTTGTCTCTCATGATGCGATGGCTTTTCAGTTCAGCAGTACAGTCATCTGTCTGCTGCAACCCTGCCATGTCCAGGAGTCTGGTGACAATCTCACTCCTGGCTGCATGAGTGACCATCCATCTCTGGCGAGCACTCTCAGAGTTTGTGAATGCAGATATGCCTGTGAGGCGAGATGCTGCATCTGCATTCACAGTTTGCTCCAGAGTGAGATCCACAGATGCTGCAGAGAACGGCTTGTTTGTTCATTTGATGGACATTGCACCTACTGCTAGGATTTCTTTGGCTCCTGGATGACTGCTTGACGTGTTGAGCAGCTTCATGCAATACAACACCATGTATCTGGCATAATTGGGATGACCAATTAAAAAGAACAAGGCACACATCTGAGACAAACTGTAGAGAAAGAGATCCAAGTCTCTTGTGCGGATTGCACGACTGTAATGCAGTTACAGTTGTACAAGATCAATGTACCAAATCCAGTAGGCAGCAGTGGCACCATGAGCAGACCTGCGAGTCTCCTCTGTGAACTCCTCGTACCTCTGTACTATCTCAATGAACTCTCCATCCTGCTCAAGCTGTGACAGAGCCTCTGGCGTTGGGTCAGCATTGAGGGCAGTACGAGCTTGGCAAGGAATGTTATGGGTAGGGCACCAAATTGCCTGATGAAGTTTTGGAAATGCAGCACATGCAAGGCATTGGATAGCAGTGGATGTAGCCTTTTGCAGCGGTTGTAATGTTTTGCGCTGATGAACCCATTCAAGGAACCTGGAGCAAGGACTCCTGCTTGGACAAGTACCTCAGGACCATCAGGCTCTGCTAAGAAGTAGCCGATGCAAAGTATGCCAAGAAGATGTGGAAGCCTCCAAAACAGATGAATACATCATCAAATTTTGGTGACTCTGTCTGCTGTATCTTGAGAGCAGGTTTGGTAACAGCTAAATCATAGGTGACTACTGCAAATGGTTGACCACACTCTTGTGCAGCTCTCTGTGAGATTTTGAATGTTTCTGCCACAACGTCCAGGCTTGTTGGAGGCAGAGAGATGTTTTTCATGTAACCAATCTTTTGCTAAAGGTGAGTGTCGCTTGTGGTTTGGGCATTCCAGCCAATCCACATTGGAACTTTCTGACACAAAGTTGTAGAAGCCATCCACAGAATGTCCCTTTGTCTTGATGGACCAAGACTTTGAGGTGTCACAAATTCTGTAACAGGGAAAGAGAACTGGGAGATTTTGGGCCTTTTCCTGTAAGGCTCAATGTCATGTGCTTTGGCAGAGAATGATCGTGTCTTTTTCTCTGAACCAGCTGGAGGGTTTTGCACAGGTACAGTAATAGCATCTGTGGTGATGTTCTGGTAACAGATGCCGAAGGTGTCATGCAGTGTTCCAAACCCAGACAGAGTTTCGGTATTGTAAAGTGTCAGGAGATATCAGATCTCTGTGTCAACCTAGTTTATCACATCTTGGTCAGGCTTGGAGCTATTGTAGGTTCATGTGATAAACACCTATATAGCTGAAAAAGTATTTGTGATTCACAAACATACTTACCCTTGTTTAAAAGCTATGACTATGGTACTACTTTCTAATGCAATAAGAATCCTTAATGTGTTTAATAATTACATATGAATTTGCCATAAATACAGAGATATGATGGAAAATCCTCAACTTTTTTGCAGAATTCCAGCTTTCATGCCTTATATTGTTACACAAACTCCACATTTCATACACATAATGCATATGGATGGCTTTGTAATAATGTTTCCTACATGTACGTCTTTATTTCAGGTCACTGAGTGCAACGGCCATTGAGTTTGAGTGACAAACAGGTCGGAAGGTTGACTCAGTTTATCACACCCCAAAAAATGACAAAAAGTCTCATGGTTCGCACAGCCTGCGACCATCAAGAAATGGGTTTTCTTCCATGTTGGGACAGTGGTCATCTTATTATGGGGTCAAAACCTTTGCACCTTGACACAGTAATAAAACCTTCCCATCTCCTAGTCTATTTTGTTCATGTCTGGCAGGCAAGCACACAGCACTTAAAACAATGCTCCCGCTTGCACTGCTGCTGCATGCCTGCAACAAAACCTAAACAGCAACATTGCTTCTCTGTGTGTTAATTCCAACATGTATTCTTGTAAGAATTCCGGCACTGACAGTTAAATATGTAACGGTGTTAGTGGAACTTTTACACAAACCTGGTTTCAATCATAAACTGTATATATACGGTCAATAATTTGTGATAAACTGAAGATTCGCGTTGTTGTACGCCCTCCCACGCAGTAGAGGGCGGTACACACACAAGGGCCTTAAACAAACACGGAAGCGCTGCTCGGCCATCTATTGGTTGTTGTGAATTCATGGAGCGTGTGGGACAATCACCCGGGAAAATTCACCGCGAATCGGTTGGGGTCCGTTTGGTAGGATTTGGTTTTCTGAAGTGTTCGTCCTGAAACGGGTACATTTGTGTTAACGAAATGCCGGAAATCTCAGAAGTACACAGAGATGAACAGCGCAGTGACGACACAAAGGAGACGGAGGCGCACGCGGAAGAGAAGCAAGTGTTGAGGGGTTTTTGTGACGAACAGGGATATCTGGACCAGATCCGGTACATCCTGCAGAGCGGCTGCAGGAAGGGGGACAGAACCGGGACCGGAGTTCTGTCTGTTTTCGGTGCGCAGATCAGATACAATCTGAGAGGTAAAAAAAACAAAAAACCCAAACAACTTTTTCCTTTTCAGTTGCAGACTTGCTTTAACCTGATCCTCTATTATTATTGTTTAGATCAGTTTCCTTTGCTGACAACCAAGAGAGTGTTCTGGAGAGGAGTTCTTGAAGAGTTACTCTGGTTTATCAAGGTGAGAGTCACGGGCGGATTGACGTGGGCTCGTCTGGGCTGAAGGCCGGGGGCCCAAATCACACGGAGGGCCAGCATGTATGCAGAACAACACAAATAAGACTTTATTGAAGTAAAAACTACTATTATTACAATTACAATAATTACTAACAGACCACTGTCCTGTTGTATGATGGGAATAGACTATGGTGTTGGATATAGTGAAGCTATGAAAGGGTTGGACTGAAAGGCACAGGAACCAAAAATATTGCAGGAGGCCTGAACCCCACCCCCCTCCCTCCTCTGCATGTGTGCCGTGGTGGCTGCTGTATCACTATTACATTACTAAGCTGACCCCCCACCCACGTAAAAAAAATCCAAGCAAAGGGGCTGTTGTACGGATTTTGTACAACGTATTTTTAATCACATCGGATAAAATGTCCTGTCTGATCGAAATGTATTTCCATTAAAAACCAGAGCATGTGGGACTGGAGTCATTTTTGTGATTAAAAGTCAGACTTTATTTTTTCACACCGTGCTCAGACTTGGACCTGCAGCCTGAAGTGCACCTGTTAAATCAGACACAAAAGGCTGTGATTTGACACTTTTCTGCTTTTGCTTTTTCGTATGCCATCATATTATAGTAGTTTTTGAAGTGCGCACGCTGATTAAAATGGATCAGAGAAGTCGGCAACTTTATAGCACAAAGTCAGAATAAGATGAAATTGTACAGATTACCTTTGATTTGGAGTTGATGATTGTAGAAGGAAAAGCTTGTTGAGGGTCACATTAGTCCAGAATAAAGTATAATCCAGAGACAGAGAACTTTAAAACTGTCACACATGTCAATGTGTGACATGGAGTTACAGAGCTGCAGCTGCATAAATCAGGCTTTAAATTAATTAAATAAATCATCATAAATTGTAAATTTATGTAAATTTGATAGCTTAACTTTTTTATATTTATTTTGATAGCACCTGCACACGTAATCCCCTTTGAGGGTCCACCTGTATAACCAAGTGAGAAAATCCATAAAATCAACACAAAATCCTTATAACCTCCAAATCGCACCAAAATCAGTTTTATTATAGTACACACAACCACATAGCGGTATGACATAACTGGGGTTTTGTCATTTTATTTGTCTCTTTAATAAAATTTTATCTTCTTTGTTGTGTGTTTTGTCTCTTTTTAAAAGCGGCAGCTATGATTTGTTCCGAAAGATCAGGTGCGTCATTTTTCAAAAATGCTTTTCCATCGAATCCTGTAAATATTTGATTTCTGAGTCCGTAAGATGAAATCCTTATCTGATCTGGGGGTCACACACACACACACACCACGTTCACTCAGGCACTACATACCTTCTGTCTTCCGTACTGAGTTCCGCTGATTGATTCGGTTAAAACCTGTTGTGCGCGTGATGCTGGGAGCGCTCATCTTCTTAGATCAAAGTGCTGAGACTTTGATACATATTTTATGTATCAGGGACTGGCAGACCAGTCTAGAAGTTACGGTAATGCACAAGACTTGGGAAAACAAGCATCCGGTTTCACAATCCTTTATTTAGAACAACGTGTTTGTGTCTTTTTGTGACGATCATTTGACGATGTTTAAGAAAAATAACAGTAAAATAAATTTACAACAGAAAACCCTGAATATCCGTAAGACTTTATTTGTACATCCGTATGACTCTGAAACTCGGACAAATCTGTATAATTTATGGACAATCTGTATAGGTTGACATATACGCACCTGTACCTGGATGTGTTGCTGTATGTGGTTAAATGATTTTAAAAAATGTTGAAAACATTAAAAGGTTCACTCAGTAGTTCAGCTCAGTTGGAACCAAAATGGCGTCATTTTCCAAGATGGAACCGTTTCATAGACTAGCTTGCCTTTCTTTTGTTTAGTTGTTAGTACAAGTTTCAGTTTGGGCTATTCCACAGAAGACATTTCTTTCTTTCTCCCCATTCTTTACATTCCCATCAGAAAGATTCACTCCTGTATCCACCAGTTTGTTTTATTTTGCATTTTGTTTTGAGTTCTCTATTCTGACACCTTGACCTCTTCCTTGGGCTTTCCTTTTAGAACCCTTCAGCTGATCCCTTGTTTTTTTTTTTTTTTTTTACTCGGGGTCGCCACAGCAGAACCGAGATGGATCTGCATGTTGATTTCACATAAGTTTTACACTGAATCCCCTTCCTGATGCAATTCCACATTACATGGAGAAATGTGGCAGGGGTGGGGTTTGAACTGAGAACCTTACACTGAAACCAAGCGCACTAACCACTTGGCCACCACCCTTGCAGGTTGCTGCCTAAAAAAACAAAACAAAAAAAAAACAACAAACCAAAAAAAAAAAAAATTAGTTACACTTTGTATTTGGGTTTCATCACTGGAGGAGTTTTCTTGATTTTTTTTTTTTTTTTTTTCCCCCCTATTGCTTCAGTGTATATCTCCCTGACTTTTCAATTAATCAAGTCCAGCTGGTCATTATGGTCTGTAAACAGTCTTCTTTAAGTAGAAGAAGTAAGTTATATATCAGTCCTGAGGGCCACCAGTGCTGGTGTCGCAGACTGAACGGTCCCCACTAAAAATTGGTCTGCAGTGCCTTCACTGCGCATGCATCACATGGTCTTTTTTGTGTGTTTTTCCTCCGCCAAGTTTAGGGGGTCCTGTGACTTATACTCGTGTGATGGAGGCCAGCAGGATTTGCTGTGCAGTAGTAGTCAGGAAACCTTACTCTCCAACAAGTAATAGGACTCTGGCCACAGGGCCAAGGCCTGGGTTTTTGGCCTTTGGAATAGAGCGATCGCCTCCCATGCTGGAACACAGAATATTTACAGAGGTATCTTTCAAATGGTGAAACAAGCACCAGATTCAGCACAAATACTCCTTAGACATTACTGTTGAAAAAACCGACTGGTCGCTTGAATTTTCAGTAGGCGGCGAGGTAGGGGTCAATTGAAGAATTACTCAGGGTTCAAAATTTTAAAAAGCTCTGATTGTATTGAAAACAATACTACATTATTTATCTAATTGCAAACATTCCAAAAAACTGAAAATGACCTTTGACCTTTATATATCGTCAGCTTCACTCGCCCCACTGAGCTGCCTGCTGTATTCACCTTTAACTGTGGAGTACTTTGCTTTTTTTTTTTTTTTTTTTTTTTTAGACTGGTACCAGGATTTCTGAAGACATGCAAACTACAAGGTGATTACATAATTTGTTTTCTCTACCTGATCTGGAAAATGATGTAATTAATTGTGCCAGTTAAATTTAAATTCTTGGAGGTATGTTTCATTGCAGCCACAATGTTTAGCTGTTGCATGAAAATTGTTTGGCGTCACATCTGTCTTGAATTTGCTCCAAAATAAATCAGCTGGGTGAACATCCTTTGCATGCAGTGATTCCATCATTTTTTTGCTGTGGGTTGTGTGTTATGAGGTTTTAAGGTCCCACAGAGTGTTGCCCAGGGGCATGTGGCCACTTTGATCCCCCTGTGTGGTGAGATGGAGAAATAATTAACTTTTTAAAGCTCACATGCTGCAGTTTGATGTGATCTATGTTTCAGGGATCAACAAATGCCAAGGAGCTGTCTGAAAAGGGTGTGAAAATCTGGGATGCCAACGGATCTCGGGACTTCCTGGACAAAAGTGGTTTCACAGACAGAGAGGAGGGTGACTTGGGGCCTGTGTACGGTTTCCAGTGGAGGCACTTTGGCGCCAAGTACACAAACATGCATGCAGGTACCGTCTTTACAGCAGGTACAGAATTGGCAGTTTTACAGTTCACAGGATTGTAGCCACAGTTCAGACTTTCACACGTCCACTCAAGTCAGCACACACCAGCAGGACTGTGGTATGTAGTCTTACGGTCACATTTGCCAAGAAGTGAACATCACTGTGCACCCCAGTAAAGAAGGTGGCAGTAAACGCCCACATTTAGCACAAGGAGGCTTAACGGGACTGAGCGGAGGTGGTTGTTTGAAGAGATGCGGCAACGATTCAAAGATTCTTCACTGCGTTCTTGGCAGTAGTCCTGATTGAAAATGTTCAGTTGTAGTTGGACAAAGTCACCATTTGTCACATTATGATTTGGCTGTTAAAAAAAAAAAAAAAATCAGATTTGTGCCACATGCCAGAATGTCATTGCTGATGTTTCCTCACTTTGCAAGTGACACAACCTCATCTGAGTGTCCCCCAGGAACCATTTGATAACAAAGTCATTCCAGCAGTACCCAAGGATCCGCCAAAGAGACCTGGTAACAAAGACATATAGTCATGGCCTTAGGTCACTGGTTAGCATGTTTGTCTCACAACCATACAGTAAGACAGGAAGTACCAGGACCCGGAAGACTAGGGATGTTGGGGGGGGATTTACATTTTTACATTAGAATCACTATTGTCCTTAACGACTCACTATTGAATCAAAACTAAGAAAAATCGTTTTTTAAAATAATGTTGTTTCAGGTTTGATTCAGCTTCTCCTCACATTTGTAGATGTAATTACAATAATGTGTCCTTCCTGGATTCTATACAATAGCTACCAGCAGCTTAGCAAGGTAGCCTGGCCCATTAGCATGGAGCAACAAAAAAATTCAACCCACTTCGTCACGTTAAAAACAAGCACACTTTGGATTCTGTAATAGAGAAGGAGCTTCATATGACAGTTCAACATGCAAGCTGTGCGAAATGAAGGTCAAGCATTTTGGGAATGCAACAAATGCTCAGGTACATTTAAGGCATCGTCACCCTGAGCTGAAAGAAGTTGAACAGCCACAGCGCAAACACCAGGAGCCCATTTAGTGCAGATTGCGTCACGTTAACAGACTTCCATCAAATTGTGAATGTGCAAAAGGAATAACTAGAGTACCGTTTCATTAAAAAAACAAACAAACAAACCCTGGACCCTTACAATGTCATGGAAAACAAATACTTTTATTCATACATTTGCTTTTATTTATGTTGCCTTTTTCAAATATAAAACTACCTAATCTAAGACGGGCAGCACGGTGGATTAGTAGTTGGCACTGTTGCCTCACAGCAAGAAGGTCATGGGATTGCTTCCCACCTGTAGCCTCTCTGTGTGGAGTTTCATGTCAAAGTCAAAGTGTCTTTATTTGTCTCCCTAAGGAGAAATTTGCCTTGGACAGAGTCTGCTACACAACAACACAACCAGTACATAGCACCCATACATTAAAAACAACACAGTAAGTCAAAGGATAAAATATAAATACACAACATTATTAACATCTTTGTGCAAATTCCGCAATACATACCCTTAAGCTATCTTCCCTGAACTATCTGCTGATTTATGAGCTTCACTGATAATGGAATAAATGAATATTTATATCGATTATATTTACAAAGAGGAACCCTGTACCTCCTGTACCTGAGTTAAGTAAAGTATATTCAGAGTGCAGAACATGAGACTCATCTGTTAAAATATAGTCAGCACATCTGAGAACTGCCTGTTCAAACAACTCTTGGGGAGTTACAGGTACCACCATACCCATGATTTTGCCAGCTATCTTAATCAGATTTAATATTTGAGTTTTTGATTTAACCGTTAAATTACAAAACCAGCTAGTAATACCATACCGTAACACGGACTCAATCGTTGCTCTGTAGAAAATCAGCATAATATTCCTACATACACCAAACAGTCGGAGTCGACGAAGAAAGTGCAAATGCTGGTGGATTCGGGCACAAACACTTGACACTTACATGTGCCAGCTTAAGTTATTATCGATATAAACCCCCAGATATTTATATGAATCCACCTGTTCAATGTTACGTCCATGTATGGTGACCACACTATGGTCTCCAACAGCCCGAGGGTCCACCAACATCTCCACTGTTTTATTAACATTAATCTGCAATTGATGGACATCACACCAGTTCACAAACCTGTCCACTCCAGATTTGTGACAACTTGAATTAGTACTAGCAGACTGAGTATTACAGTGTCATCTGAAAATTTAACAACATACTGGTTTGGCTGATAGCTGATGCAGTCATTGGTATACAGTGTAAATAAAAAAGGTGAACTAACAGCCCTGAGGGGCACCAGTGCTACTTAATGCAATATCAGAGCACACAGAATTGACCTTCACCTGCTGTGACCTGTTTGTCAAAAAAGAATACCACTTAATTAAAAAAGGGTTCACATTCAACTGAATCATTTTTTGAAGAAGGATATGTGACCGGATACAGTTAAAAGCAGAACTAAAATCAATAAAAACTAATTTGGCATATGCAGAGGAACTCTCAAGATGCTTTAAAACCAAGTTCATTATAGTTAAAATGGCATCACTCGTACTCCGCTTCCTTTTGTACGCAAACTGATACTGATCCAAGTGTGGCTCCACTTCTACAGTAAGCTTCTGAATGAACAGTTTCTCCAATGCTTTCATTACATTGGAGGTTAGGGCCACTGGCCAAAAATCATTATTCACTTGGGGGCATGATTTATTGGAAACTGGAATAATAACTGATCTCTTCCAAAGCTCAGGTACTGAATAAGTATCAAAAGAGAGCTGGAAGAGTTGATGCCAAGCTGGAGTGAGCTCCTCTGCAAATGTTTTTAAAAGAAAAGCAGACATATTGTCTGGCCCTGTAGCTTTATTAGTATACATTGATTTAAAAACTTGAGTAACTGATTGTGAGTCAATTAAAATTCTGTCCTCATGCAAATTACACCTAATCTCTTTTAAAATTTCCCTGCACTCTTCCTGATTATCACTCTCAAAACGCAAATAAAAATCATTTAGCTCATTGGCTTTTGCAAATTCATTATTGTCAATTACAGGTTTCCTTTTTGTGTCCATGTTTGTCATGCCCCGAATAGAATCCCACAGTCTCTTATTGTTCGCTCTGGAAAGGTCCCGTTCTGTGCGCTTCTTATGCTGCCGTCGAGCATCTCTCATCTTCTGGTTCAGGTCTTTTTGTGCGACCCTAACCCCTGCAAAGTCCCTTGATTTAAAAGCTGCTTTCTTCCTATTAATACATTCCCGTATTTCCCGTGTGACATACGATTTATTATTTGGGTATTTCTTAATAATCTTTTGGGGAATGATTGAGTCCACACAGAAAGAGATGTAACCAGTAATTGCCTCTGTGGCATTATTGATATCCGCGTTTTGGAAAAAAATGTCCCAATCTGTACACAAGAAACATCCTTTCAGCTCCTCTATCTTGTCAGCAGACCACAGTTTAACAGAGTGGACCTCAGGTTTACTAGATTTAAATGCTGATCGATAGGTGGGGAGAAGCTGGACTACATTATGGTCCAAATTGCCAAGAGGGGGTCTGACTCTGGCTGTGTAGGCATCTCTTATGTTCCCATAGCACTTATCCAGAGTCTTATTGCTCCTGGTGCTACACTGAACATATTGGTAGAAGCCAGGCAGGGATTTATTTAAACTGCAGTGATTTAAATCACCAAGAACAATTATGGCAGCATCCGGTTTATTTTGAAGATGAGAATGGACACAATCTGAAATCTGATGAGCTGCCCTGGCGGCATTTCCACTTGGTGGAATATAAACTACACACACAAATATATTTGTGAATTCTCGAGGAAGGTAATAAGGTCGTAAGGTTACACACAGGAGCTCAAGATCGGAGTTACATACCCTGTCTCTGACAGCAAAGTTTGTACACCACCTGTCTTTAACATATAAACAAACTCCACCCCCCCGTGTTTTACCAGAGTTTTTGTTCCTGTCCAGGTGGATGTGTGTAAATCCATCCACTTGAATGAAGCTGTCCGGTATATCATCGCTAAACCATTTTTCTGTAAAAGCCATTAATCCAGACTCACGGAACTCGTAACAAGCTCCAGTTTGTAAGCACAACTCATCCAGTTTATTTTTAAGTTAGCGCTCATTGCAGAGCAGGATGGGCGGCAGCGGTAACTTGGTGGCTGCACGGATGCGTTGCCTCAGGCCGCCTCTCTTCCCCCACTTCCTAAGTCTCCTGCTTCGCTGACAATCCGGTCGGTATTGTCGTACCAACTCCCTCGGAACCTCGTCCAGCAGGCCCAACGATGGAAGAGCTCCGTGGTCTTGTAAACCCAGCAACTCCGTCCGGCTATACACTAGCCCCTCAGTGCTAACAGCCCCATCTACAGAGCAGTGGGCTATCCGGCTAAGTAGCACTAGCCATGCTAGTGCTAACAGAACCATACTCCCTCTCAGCCTCCACACACAGTCAAAAGCACAAAGCGCACATTTAGTCCACCGTTGACAAGCGGTAGACAGAAAGAAAAGAACAAACATCAACAGCCTCCATACCAAACAAGCATTTTGTAGCAGAAACCCTCCTCCGTGTTGCCAGCAGAGCAGCGCCATCCAGACAACCCAGAAGGAATCCACCAATGTACATGGCACATGTACACGTGTTTGCATTGGACATGATTTGGAAAGACACACATTTGTCTACATATAAGGTCCCACAGTTGGCAGCGAATGTCAAATGACAAACCAAGCATGAAGTCAAAGGAATTGTCTGTAGACCTCTGAAAGGTGTGTGCCTTTCCAAATCATGTCCAATCAACTGAATTTACCTTAGCTGTAGAAACATCTTAAGGATGATCAGTGGAAACAGGATGCACCTGAGCTCAATTCTGAGCTTCATGGCAAAGGCTGTGAATACTTATGTAGTGCAGGTGTTTTCTTAGTTTTTTTTATTATTATAAATAAATTTGCAAAAATCTAAAAAAACAAACAAACAAACTTTTCACATTGTCATTATGGGGTATTGTGTGTAGAATTCTGAGGGGAAAAATGAATTTCATCAATTTTGGAATAAGGCTGTAACATAAAATGTGTTAAAAGTGAAGCTCAGTGACTGCTTTCCGGATGCACTGTAAGTTCTTATCTTAATTGCAAAGGCAGAGGACCCAGAGATATGAATCCACACACTGCAGATGGTTTAAAAAAAGCTTTAGCAAATACTGGATGTTCAGTAAATGCAACAAGTTGATTCAACTTGGCGGTTCTTTATTTTCTATACAGATTGTTTTTGCTGCAGCTGCACACCAAATGCATTACTGTCAGAGCTGCTGTGATCCTTTTTGTCAAATGTTTTGTTCAACAGATTACACAGGACAAGGTGTGGACCAGCTGCAGAAGGTCATTGACACCATTAAAAGCAACCCAGAGGACCGACGGATTATCATGTGTGCCTGGAACCCCAAAGGTGTGTCAAAGCTGCAGTTTTGGTCAAAAATATTGGCACCTGTGAAATTTTAAACACAGAATTTAAAATATGTTCAGAAATAAAAACATACAACTCAATTATATACAAGTTAAATGTAATATGTCCAAAGTTATTGAACAACAAAAATTGGTTTCATACAGTGAAATAAAATGACAAAGTGTAGGTTGCTGGGACACTTCAATTAAATAAATCACTTTTACAGCCACTTTTATTTGGACACGTCATGTTTACCAATAAATTATCTAGTGGACATTTTTATGTCTATTTTTTTTCTTTCACTAGGTGAAAGCTTTTTGTTGTTGTTCAGTAACTTTGGAGATTTTATTAAATATTCTGATTATACAAAAGTGATTTGTTATGTCTGCCAAGGACATAATAAAATCATCAGCGTATATTTATTTATTTGTCTGACTTAGCAGGATTAAGTCAAAACAATATTTGCCTCCTCCACATTCTTGCTATGTGTAACAGGGGCTTAACCCTTAAAACATCCATAAACTATTCATAAGTTGTCATTTCTGCCACAGTCATTAGCTACAAATGAATGTGACACTTCAGAGGTGTTATCTGGTTACAAAAACAGTGTATATGAGAAACATATTAGCTTTATACATAAATAAGCTGTTTCGGAGCATTTTACACCATATTGGTTTATTTTGTTCAAGGGAGCAGCCAACTGACATCACAATGCCTTTTTTTTTTTTAACTCTGATTGGTAGTCACTGTCTTGCGTTGCTCAATATTTGTATAAAATAGACTTCTGGTCTGTTTTGACCCCACCTAGCTGGCGGCACAGTGACCGTTTTTTCTTGCCACTGCAAAACACCAGCTGTGATTGAAAATAAATGGCAAGTTGCCGCGTTGCTTCTGTTGGTTGTAACCAATGTGACCATACCTTAACTGTCGTGTTGGTGATCCATGATCATATTTAAATGTTGCAGATCTGCCTCTCATGGCTCTGCCCCCGTGCCACACCCTCTGTCAGTTCTATGTGTGTGACGGGGAGCTGTCATGTCAGCTGTACCAGCGATCGGGAGATATGGGCCTTGGAGTGCCATTCAACATTGCCAGTTATTCACTTCTTACCTACATGATCGCCCACATCACAGGACTCAAGGTAGGAGAGCCGTGGAGTTTTGGGAAGAGAAATATATGATTCCAGTGTCCTACTAGAGTGCAGGTTGTTGCCCAAATGCTAGTGTGTCAGAAAAGCAGTGATGCTCCTATACCTGGCATTCTCAGCCCACATTTTTGTTTCCAGCAGTGGGAACAGTCCAGCTACTTGGCTAACAATTATAACTGGTGGATTAGCTTTTCAGATCACTTTGAAAATTTGCGGACCAAATTGCTTCCACTGCATTTAGTTCCACTAACTTTAAGTCAACTGTTTTTGTTTTTCAAGTTTATCGGTCAAAAATGTTTAAGCCCTCAAATCAGACACGTTTGTTCCTGTTGGAGCTTACAGACGAATCCAGTAAGCAAAATCGACACATCACATGTAGGGAACAAGTATCACCTCGAGGATATGAAGGAGAAACCTGATTAAATACTTAATGAAAATTTTCTGTTTATTTTTATTTCCTAATATTCCTTACTCATTTAATACTTTCTGTACTGTGAATAAACTTTACATCTTGATCATCAGCTGATTTTTGCAAACTGAAACCTTTTTGTGGACCTCCATGTGCATGCTACAACGTAATAAAATTTCAGTTGTTTAGTTCTGTTTTTCAGGGTTTTTAGAGCCAATAAATAAGCCAAAGCAAAATTTGCATAATAAAATTAGCAGTAGCTTCAGCTAAATGTTTTAGCATTTATCGCTTTTGTTTTAGCACAGTTACGGTAACTTTTCAGTTTTTATATTAGAAGTTATCAAGCTGTGCCACCACTGGGAACCTGTACCTAGAAACCAAAGCGTTCTGTATTCAGGATCTTGTTCTGTTCTTTCAGCCCGGCGACTTTGTTCACACGCTTGGGGACACTCACATCTACATCAACCACATTGATCCTCTCAAAGTGCAGGTGGGTTTCTCAAAGGTTGTTTTTTGTTGGTTGTTGTTTTTGTCCTCTTGTCATGTTTATGAGTTCTGTGATGCTGTTTGGTCTACATTTGCAGCTCAAGAGGGAGAGTCGACCTTTTCCCAAGTTGAAAATCCTGAGGAAAGTGGAGAACATTGATGATTTTCGTGCAGAGGATTTTGAGATATGTGACTACAATCCTCATCCCACCATCAAGATGCAAATGGCAGTGTAAAATCACAAACTGATTCGGTGTTAATACAGGACTGTGGGCTTTTCCTCTCCATTTTCTTGTATCCAAATGTGAACCCTGAAGTTTAAAGATTGTTTGTTTTTGCTTGTTTGAAAACCATTTAAACAGCACTGTTTCAGTTAGCTTCTGTTTGTTAGGTTTTATGTCGTTGCACTTGCAATTAATCCATTTTCATTACCAAAAAAAAAAAAATGTTGGTTTCTCTGGATGAATATTTGTAAAATGTTTTTATTTCAAACAGTACAATCTAATTATGTAAATAAACAACAAATAATATTTGACGTTCTTAATTTGTACAGAACATTTTGATGTGATCTCAAGACGAGTGTAAAAGTCTTTTAAGTCGAGGTTGAGACCATCGGATGCAGCTAAAAGAGGTCTATATATGGCCCAAAACTACACTCTCACTGACCAAGTTGTTTTGGAAGGAAACTCACTTGTACAGGGCTTCTGTTATCTTGCCTGGGGCTGCTTAATCGAAAAATCACTGTCTATAATAAAACATCATAATCAATGACGATCAAGTGGTGGTTGGGGGGGGGGGGGAGTTGCACTTTGTACACACAAGTTTGTGCTCTTTAAAATGTCTTATCAGGCCTCTCCAACCTTCTTGGCATGTTTTAGAATTCTCTGCTCCACCCACAGCTAATTAACTCAGGTGTGCTCAGCTGAAAATACCCCTGTTAAATAACCAGGTGTGACTAGAACTGGTAGACAGGTGCCCTATAAGAGCTGGTGTCACCGAGAGAACGGTCCCTCTAAAGATCAGTCCCCCCTTATGATGCAGTTCACTGATTAACATCTTGTTTCTGCTTCAAACTGCACTCCAGTCATCTATCTCAGTGACAGATATCTGAAGCTTTTGTGCAACAATCATTAACCAAAATTCAGAATCATTTCATCATAAAAGGCGGCGGAAGCTTTCAGAGCGCTGCGGCTAAACAAGCTGCTAGCTGATGCATTCACTGCGCGTCGGACATTTCACAGTGTTACGGAATTTCGTCTCATTTCTGCTTAAAACTGACTTTCGAATGATTTAAGAGGTTTTACCTTTATCATCTGATGGTTAATAATCACATTAACCCATTTGATTGATTTAGGTGAAGAGACTGTCTCAGACGTGCTGCTGTGGTCTGAAATGACACGTGCAGATGCAAACGGAGGACCGATTTTTTTTTGGGGGGGGGGGGGCGTTCGGTCTGCGACACCGGGTTGGAGAGGCCCAGTCTATATACATAAATCATAAAGGGTTATTATCAGCAATTTACTATAACGGGCCAAGTAACAGTGCAACCCAGGTGATTTTCCAAAGCAGGGTGCTGTCTGGTTGCTTTCACAGCAGCTGGCTGGTTCATCCTCCTCCTCCATTCAGCGTAAGTCTTAAGTCCTCTCACACATTCGCATAATTGTAGGCAGAGGAATTCTCGATATCGCTGCTCATTTTTTTTTCTTCTCCCCCTTTTCTCCTTGTGTGTGGCATTAAAACTGGTTACTGTGTTGCATGGCACTGTGATTACTGACCCAGTCAGCAGGGCACACTGCTGGTGTGAGCTCCTCTGTCTTCCTCCCTTCAGGCTGCATGTAGAGCTTCAAAAGTGGTTCACATGCAGATAAAGACTCTTCATCCTTCATTTGTGCACTCTGACTGACATCCTGTAAAGTACATATTCATCCATGCCCACTTTGATCTCCAGGTAAATCCCTGGCACAAACAAATATACAACCCCTGGCAAAAATTATGGAATCACCGGCATCAGAGGATGTTCATTCAGTTGTTTAATTTTGTAGAAAAAAAGCAGATCACAGACATGACACAAAACTAAAGTCATGTCAAATGGCAACTTTCTGGCTTTAAGAAACTATAAGAAATCGGGAAAAAAAAATTGTGGCAGTCAGTAACGGTTACTTTTTTAGACCAAGCAGAGGGGAAAAAAATATGGAATCACTCAATTCTGAGGAAAAAATTATGGAATCATGAAAAACAAAAGAACGCTCCAACACATCACTAGTATTTTGTTGCACCACCTCTGGATTTTATAACAGCTTGCAGTCTCTGAGGCATGGACTTAATGAGTGACAAACAATACTCTTCATCAATCTGGCTCCAACTTTCTCTGATTGCTGTTGCCAGATCAGCTTTGCAGGTTGGAGCCATGTCATGGACCATTTCCTTCAACTTCCACCAAAGATTTTCAATTGGATTAAGATCCGGACTATTTGCAGCCCATGACATTGACCCTGTGTGTCTTTTTGCAAGGAATGTTTTCACAGTTTTTGCTCTATGGCAAGATGCATTATCATCTTGAAAAATGATTTCATCATCCCCAAACATCCTTTCAATTGATGGGATAAGAAAAGTGTCCAAAATATCAACGTAAACTTGTGCATTTATTGATGATGTAATGACAGCCATCTCCCCAGTGCCTTTACCTGACATGCAGCCCCATATCATCAATGACTGTGGAAATTTACATGTTCTCTTCAGGCAGTCATCTTTATAAATCTCACTGGAACGGCACCAAACAAAAGTTCCAGCATCATCACCTTGCCCAATGCAGATTCGAGATTCATCACTGAATATGACTTTCATCCAGTCTTCCACAGTCCACGATGGCTTTTCCTTAGCCCATTGTAACCTTGTTTTTTTCTGTTTAGGTGTTAATGATGGCTTTTGTTTAGCTTTTCTGTATGTAAATCCCATTTCCTTTAGGCGGTTCCTTCAGTTCGGTCACAGACAACTCCAGTTTTCTCCCATTCGTTCCTCATTTGTTTTGTTGTGCATTTTCGATTTTTGAGACATATTGCTTTAAGTTTTCTGTCTTGACGCTTTGATGTCTACCAGTATGTTTGCCTTTAACAACCTTCCCATGTTGTTTGTATTTGGTCCAGAGTTTAGACACAGCTGACTGTGAAGAACCAACATCTTTTGCAACATTGCGTGATGATTTACGCTTTTTTAAGAGTTTGATAATCCTCTTCTTTGTTTCAATTGACATCTCTCGTGTTGGAGCCATGATTAATGTCAGTCCACTTGGTGTAACAGCTCTCCAAGGTGTGAGCACTCCTTTTTAGAAGCAGACTAACGAGCATATCTGATTTGATGCAGGTGTTAGTTTTGGGGATGAAAATTTACAGGGTGATTCCATAATTTATTCCTCAGAATTGAGTGAGTTCATATTTTTTTCCCTCTGCTTGGTCTAAAAAAGTAACTGTTACTGACTGCCACAATTTTTTTTTTCTTTATTTCTTATAGTGTTTCTTAAAGCCAGAAAGTTGCCATTTGAAATGACTTTAGTTTTGTGTCATGTCTGTGATCTGCTTTTTTTCTACAAAATTAAACAACTGAATGAACATCCTCTGAGGCCGGTGATTCCACAATTTTTGCCAGGGGTTGTACATATTTATGTAATTGCAGGGAAAATGGAATGTGTGTGCATGGCAGGTTGGCCCCACAATGTGATGTCAGTCAGCCACTGGTGATGGACGACTGAATTGTCAAACAGCACAGCTTTAGTCTTATCTCTGTGGTGGCACCCACTAATTCTGACTCCAAAATGTGTCCCGAGTTGCCTTCTGGGAACTGGCCACCATATTAAGAACATCACTGAAGAACCAAATGTCCATATCTGGGACTTCACTCACCATTTATGGCTGCGAATCATATGGAAAATGCCACTGCTGTCCAACACCACTGTGCTGTAGCTAGCCTGGGTAATTGGGTAATAATTGCTGTTATTCTTGAAACACCTACTTCAACAACAGATGACCTTGCCCATGGAAGAAGGCGAAGAGATATGTATTCCTGATGTTGCTAGCAGATCCAATGAGACTTGTACATCTGTAGTGCTTTACCTAGCAGATGCTCAAAGTGCTTACATTACATTTAGTCCACCCACTCAAAGCCAGTACTGTGGACCACAACAAATCACAGTCTTTTCCAAGATCACGGACAGTTAGGAATGGGATTCGAACCCAGGTCTACATACTGCTGGGCCAGCTCCTTTGATCTACTTGCTCTAAAATAATTACCGTACATTACATTTACAGTAGCGCATCAGCTGTTGCAGAAAGCAGCAGTCAGCTGTGCTACAAGCGACAGAAAAGACTTTCTTATTGGAGGGAAGTGTGTGTGAAGTAAACGTCATATAATCACAAAATGTTTCCAGATAAGTTTTCATTTGTTCAGGTGCCTTTGCCAAACATCTCCGTCTGGGTACTGGTGTGTCTGCACAGATGACTCCACCATCTCACAAGAATAGCCTGGATCCTGAAAAGTGACAAACACTGATGATAAACTGAAAATTTGAAAATCTCCTCCATAAGGTTTAGGCTGAATAATGTAGAGGGCATGTAACCGATATTCTGCATTTGTATATCATCTTACCTTGGGGGGCATATAATGGGCATTGCGAATCACCACCGGACTGGTGAAGTGCTCATGGAGATGGTCCACATATTCACACATTCTGAAACAGTATTTTACTTATTAAATGCTAAACAAGCAATCAGGCACAAGTGATTTTTTTTTTCTTTAAATCCTGTTATTACCTGTTGCTCAGATTTGCAGACACAGAGATGTAGTCAAACAGAATCAGATGCTGGACGAGTTCACACAGACCAACACCTCCGGCATGAGGGCACACTGGTACTGGGGGGAAAGTTTTATATGTATACTTGGAATCTTCAGTGCATATACCATTTCATGCCACTAGGAGATGCTATTTCATAGAAGATACTTCATGCGAGGAGGTTACAGCATCTACGGGACTCACTAAAAAGACACACAAGGCCATAGTTATAGGATTTATTGGTTTACTAATACCCACTGCTCTAAAAATCACCTACTCACTGAAAAATTGCCCTGGGCACTTTTTAAAACTTTTTACTGCCGACGGCTTAGTGTGCCACCCATAAACTTCAAGACTCAGGAGTGACCCAATGTCCTGGGTTTGTGACCTTGAACTGATACCCTACATCATGGATTAAAGTGAATTTTTTATTGGAGCACTTCCAAAGGATCACGGTGCTTGTGCACCCTGTTCAGCCACAGAGGAGCCACTCCATCTAATGGAATTAATTTTTATGTGTGGACCGGCTGTTCATGCACAGTCCGGTTGTGCACGCACGCTGAACACATCCTGTTCAGCCACTGAGTCGTTGCACGAACCAGATTCATGCCTGTCAACCTGTATGTTTTACCCGTAATTTATACTGGAAATTGGCTATTTTAAATCTGTAAGGCGTACAGTGAAATATGAACAGGGAAAGGCAAAAATAGAGGTTCAATTTTATAATAGTATTGATATGCTTCGTTTTTATACTTCTGGGTGATATTTTGTTTATTTCCTCGGTGACTTCCTTGTACCAGATGAGACGCTGGGCCTTGTCTGAACGTCTCCTTGCAATGTGTTCACAGACAGGGTTTTGCGCATGCACAATTGAGTTTATTTCCTGTCCGTTCCAGTTAAGAAAAGAATTCAAGCTTTCAGCCAACAAGTAGAGAAATTAAGCGTTATTTGTAAACATTTTGTGTTTTGAGCCAGTCTTTGTGTGTAAAATGGAACAACCAACAAAGACAAGAAAGATTATTGGTCAAGGAAAACATCTAAAGGAGTGGGAAACTCTCAAGGGGCCATATAAAGGTTGGATCCTGGCCTCAAAGAATGACAATGGGTACTCTTTCTGTGTTCCTTGTCAGAAAGATGTGAAAATGACTGCTTCCTGTTTTTTATGACTTGAAAAATAAACAAGGAATATAAATAAATAAATAAATAAACAAGGCGTCCTGGACCCACTTCCGTCATCGCTCGCGGCCGGCTGCGTGGCTTCTGACGTGCCGGAGTGGTCCATGTCATATGGTAAGGTTCTGTACTCTTGTCTTGGCCCAACACACCAGCCACAGTAATGATCAGATATTTAGCTGTGATCTGGGTCTCTGTGTGTGGATGGTCGCGTGTTTGTGGCCGTCACCACAATTCGGTTTTTGGGTGCTCTTAAGAGGATTAACACTACGGTGTTCTGGATTAGGGTATGGATGCTCACTAATTAGACAACAGACTGTTGCTGTCACTGTTTGTTCATGTGTGGTTGTTTGTCATGGTATGTCGTATGGTTGGGGCCCCGTCTCCTCTGTGTCTCACATCAGTTATTGTCTTCATCTCTCGTTTTTGTCTGTCAGTTGGCTTTGAGTAGGATGTTGTAGGCTGATAGGGAAGGGCGGATGGGGGTCACACACACACACACCACATTCACTCATGCACTACATACCTTGTGTTTTGCAAGAATAAATTGCATATATGTGTATTAATGTTCATAAATGGTTCTGCCAGTGTGGCACTTACCATTACTATATATGCAGACAGGGGAAAAACAAACAAACAAAAAAAAAAACAGAAAAATAAACAAGGAAAATGTTGCAAGAAGCAGAATGTACAAGACCATGGATGAACATTTTGCAAGTCACATAAAAGACCCTTCAAGTAGATCTAATGCAACTACAGCAGAAGTGATGTTTTGCCAGTTTCTCATGGAGCACAATATTCCTCCTACTGTAGCAGATCATTTTACAGATTTGGTGAAGGCCATGTTTCCTGATTCAAAAACTGCAAAGGTCAGTATTCTTATTGTTACATCTGCCAAAGATGTAATAAAATCATCAGCGTTATTTATTTATTTGTCTGTCGGTCTGTTAGTGGGATTATGTCAAAACTACTGTACGGGTTTTGATAAAATTTTCATGAGATACATATTAGGCCATGGAAGAACCCATTAGCTGCAACAGACTAGCGTTCTGTCCAGGGTGTACCCCACCTTGTGCTCTATTACTGCTGGAATAGACTCCAGCCCCCTGCAACCCTTAATTGGAGTAAGCGGTTGAAGATGAGTGAGTGCATGAGACCACCATTAAATTTTAGTAACTGTGGAAACCTTGGGGAATCCCCCTGGCAGATCTGTGTGCAAGCATTCTGGGGTGTGCCATGAATCATATGAATGCAATGTGTGCACACAATTAAAATGAAATTGTCATTTCAGCACTAGAAATACATTTGCGAGGGCACAAATCAGCCATAATTGGATGATTAAATTAACCAGGAAGGAGTTTCATAACGAAGGCCATATTTATAACACATAGATATCAATACCTTCAAAATGGAATCAGTTTGAAGAGTTTTATTTACTGCCCAGATGAGCTTTTCTTCTAATAAAATTCAACCATAAAATGTTTTTTTTTTTCAGATTTCAGAGGTATCTCCCGCAATAACTGTTTACCATAGATACGCCAAATTTACATATTTCATAGCCAGCATAGCTGGCATTAAGGAGCCAAGAAATGGAAAGGCTTCTTTTAGTGTAATGGTATGCTTCAGTGTCTCAATCATGGATGCTCGCAATAGTCAATGTAATATTTTCCATAGTTTGAGCATACATAAACTTCAGTTTAGTGTCAGTGTCTGTTGTTTGACTATAGTCCAAGTCTGGGTGTCCATGACAACTGCCACAGAAAATTTCAGGCCTCTAAGTCCATTATTTGCTGAGATATTCTACTTTGAACATGGCTCCAGAAATGACGGCCATAATTTTTGCCTAAAAAAACCCGCAGACCCCATGCACACTAAATTGGCCATATCTGAGAAACTACTTGGCCTACAGGACTCAAACTTCAGATTTGTGGTTCTGAATCGTCTGGGAATATTTTATTAAAATTTAAAGAAAATCTGAGACAAAGTGTGTGAGGCCCCTCAAATATTCGTTGAATTGACATGGAATGACCCTGGGACAGTGGTATGTTTACCACTGTGTTATATCACCTTTCCTTCTGACAACAATAAGTATTTGGGAACTGAGGACACTAATTGTTGAAGTTTGTAGGTGGAATTCTTTCCCATTCTTGCTTGATGTACGACTTCAGTTGTTCAACAGTCTGGGGTCTCCGTTGTCGTATTTTGCGCTTCATAATGCACCACACATTTTCAATGGGCAACAGGTCTGGACTGCAGGCAGGCCAGTCTAGTACCCGCACTCTTTTACTATGAAGCCATGCTGTTGTAACACGTGCAGAATGTGGCCTGGCATTGTCTTGCTGAAATAAGCAGGGACGTCCCTGAAAAAGACGTTGCTTGGGTGGCAGCATGTGTTGCTCCAAAACCTGGATGTACCTTTCAGCATTTATGGTGCCATCACAGATGTGTAAGTTGCCCATGCCATGGGCACTATCAGAGCCCCATACCATCACAGGTACTGGCTTTTGAACTTTGCACTGGTAAAAATCTGGATAGTGTTTTTTCTCTTTTGTCCAGAGGAAATGACGTCCATGATTTCCAAAAACAATTTGAAATGTGGACTCATCAGTCCACAGCACACTTTTCCACTTTGCATCTGTCCATTTCAAATGAGCTCAGGCCCAGAGTAGGCAGCAGGGTTTCTGGATGTTGCTGATGTAAGGCTTTCAATTTGCATGGTAGAGTTTTAATTTGCACTTGTAGATGTAGCGACGAACTGTGTTAACTGACAATGGTTTTCTGAAGTGTTCCTCAGCCCACACGGTAAGATCCTTTACACAATGATATCGGTTTTTAATGCAGTGCCACCTGAGGGATCGAAGGTCACGGGCATTCAATGTTGGTTTTTGGCCTTGCTGCTTACGTGCGGAAAGTTCTCCAGATTCTCTGAATCTTCTGATTATATTATGGACTGTAGATGATGGAATCCCTAAATACCTTGCAATTGAATGTTGACAAACGTTCTCAAACTGTTGGACTATTTTTTCATGCAGTTGTTCACAAAGTGGTGATCCTTGCCCCATCTTTGCTTGTGAATGGCTGAGCCTTTTGGGGATGCTCATTTTATACCCAATCATGACACTCACTTGTTTGTGTGTGTGTGTGTGTGTTTTAACTGACCATGGTTCAAACCATGTTTTTTGTTTGTTTTTTTGACCGACACTGGCCCTCGAGTCCCAGAAAAATCTGTAAACCAATAAATCCAATAGCTATGGCCTAACACTGCAGCACGTGTCTTTGGTGGAGTCCACAAAACATGAAGCCTGGCAGTTGGATTTCAATCATGATGTCAGAATGTCCCCAAGCACTTGCACGCAAAAAAAAAAAGTTCTGTACATATGTACTAATGTATCGTCCATAAAAAATGTCTAAAACACATTATGTTTCTACATCCTGAACATTGCTTACACACTTGTGACTTCATTATGCTCATAAAAATATTTGATCAATGTGTTGCTTTTACTTATTTTCATGAAACTAACTGCTTTATTTGGATCACTGACTAACATTTTCAAAGCAATTACAGTAGACATGTCTACTTAGTGTTACGTAACGAAGTAGAATTAATAATAATTAATGGATAGGGTCATTTTGCTGATATGTGTACTGTCTAGCAACATTTGTACCCCATAGTTTCCGTAACCCATGCGATTTTCTGTTAAACTAAACTGGTGGCATGGCTACAGGTGTGCTCTGGTTCATATTCACTTACTATGGGAGAAACATTCATGTCTGGGAGATTACCCTACAGTGTGGAGATATGTCTGGGAAGAGCTATTGAAGTCATGAGATCTCTGGACCGACATGTATGGTGATGCCAATACTTTCACAGGACACAGGTCCAACTCTACAGTCCATGTGTTTCTGGTGTTACTGTATAGTTGTGAGACCTGAATACTAACCAAGACAATTTCTGGTGTTACTGTATAGTTGTGAGACCTGAATACTAACCAAGACAATCACTGGATGTCTGT
Source organism: Thalassophryne amazonica (assembly GCF_902500255.1). Taxonomy (NCBI): domain Eukaryota; kingdom Metazoa; phylum Chordata; class Actinopteri; order Batrachoidiformes; family Batrachoididae; genus Thalassophryne; species Thalassophryne amazonica. Next base: position 60,142,398 of record NC_047103.1, read on the forward strand.
TATATTCATTCTCCCCGAATCCTTGAGTACTACTGCCGTAACTTTGTGTCAAATGCACAGTTACTTGGGGAAACCCAGATTAGGCAGACTACTTGTATTGTGAGGTAATGTCAGTTAGGACACTATGGCTATGTGGCATGCTTTCCTGAGCATGCACATAACTCAATGTTAGGATCTCAGCAAATGGAAAAGGCCAAATTGATGGTCAACTATCGTCTTACTGCAGCAGATAGATAGCTACTGTCAGGAATTGGGGATGACCACTCTCTGCGTGTTTGTCAATCAGGAAACAAGGTGGTCCCATAGGGTGTTGGATACAGCACCATGCAGCCCCAGCTCATGGTACTTCACCCGACCTGACATGTACTATATCTCTGCTGATATGCCAAATTCTGGAATCAGGGCACTTCTTCATTAGTATTACTACAAGCAACAGATTGGTCATCATTATGTACCAAGGTTCTTGAAATGGAGCAATATCTCCACATGGTGGACATTTACCATTTATGCAGGTACAATAGACTTTTACCAAGAATTCCAGCCTTCTAATGTGTGTGAAAGTATCTTGTTCAAGTCATTCATCTGGACCTGGTGTACAGAAATTAGTCTCTAGAGGTGTCATACCAACTGAACAACTCCAGGATTCGAAACAGGACTGGACACAAAATGACCAGAGAACTAATAAGGGTCTAAAAATTTCTGCTCGTCAATCTTACCCTGGAACTTTTTGGCCATCAGCAGGACAGCCAGATTCTCGTTGACACTGCCCAGTCGACAGCTGTCTATTTGTACAAACTGCAGTGCTGAAGCCTGGAGGAACTGCTTAAACATCACCCTGTTGTGACACTATAAAGAAAACAGTTAAACCACTTGAAATTCTCATTTCACCCACCAACGAAATGTACCACTATGGTGGGATGAACTTCAGCTGACCTGTTCCCCTGTTGCCACCCCAATACCAAGTGGAGCCAAGGCCTGCAAGAATGAAGCTTTTACAATCTTATGCAGACATGATGAGCGAGCATACTGCTTTTGTATTGCACTGTTTTTACCTTAGATATAGCAGCATGACCCAGAATATCATCCGGACACGTGGGCTCCTCGATCCACAGAGGTTTGAATTTGGCTAGTTTGGACACCCAAGTGATAGCCTCCTGTACATCCCATCTCTGATTGGCATCAATCATCTAACCCAAAAACATGTTACTCTACTGTTACTACATAGTACACACAGCATTCCAGGTAAATTCAAACTCACCAAGATATTATTTGGTCCAATTATTTCCCTTATGAGGCTGCACCTGCGTATGTCATCCTCAAAGTCAGCACCAACTTTCACCTTAAATTTGGTCCAGCCACTATTGAGGGCATCTGTGCAGAGCTACAGAAACAGCAGTCAATCATTTAAAAGGATCAGGGTGGCTATACATTGATCTTACAGCACAGAGACCTGCTGGAGCTGCTGGTCTGAGTATCCGAGCCAAGCACAGGAAGTGGTGTAGGCAGGGTAACCCTCTTTCAGCATTTGATCCTCTAGAAGGTGAAAGAAACAGGCAGGCCGCATGATAAATGGGGAAAAGTTTGCACTCTATAGTCCCATTTACTTGTGTAATTAAGGACTCTTTAGGACTTTCACCTCTCTGCTGTTTGCCCTCTTGTCCTTCCAGAAGTATCCCTAAATGAGAAGAGAGAAGCATAAATAAATCCTGGGGCATTGAGAGCTGCCTCATTCACACCCACACATGCTCTCAAATGCTTACGTAGCGCTTCCTCCTCTGTCAACACATCAGTGATGTATCGGAAGTCAATGCACGAAATGACTTGCTTGGGGTCCTGAAACAAACACAGAAGTCATGATGGTTCTCATTGTGATTACATATGCTTGTACATGATGCAAATTTCAAGTAACTCACCATGTCTACAAGCAGTTTCCACAGTGGCTTCAGCAAAATAAAGTTATGCATCATGAGGTCTTGTATATGTAAAGCAAATAATATTCTTCTCATAATGCCTCATCAAAGAGCATTTTTCCACACCTTTCCCTCTGCTCTTGCCCAGAGGTCCCACACAGCATTCAAGACTGCAGCTGTGGCCAGGTGAATCACTCCTTTCTCTGGTCCCAACTGTGCCAAACAAGAAAGCTTAGACGCAAAGTAGAAGGGAACTTACAAGAGCACATCCCAAAACACTCAAAAGAAGAAAATTCTAGCATTAATCCATCAGGTGACAAAGATATCAAACCCCTGCCATTGTTTTTATTAACATCAGGTCACTGTCCTCCAAGTCACAGCTGATCAGCAGTTTGGTGGTGAAACATGAATTTGACATGATGGAAAAAAGACACTTTCCACTGGATGAGGACAGGGACCATGATCTGTTGGTGGGGCTTCAGTCTGACATTTAATTGTATTTTGTTTTTAGTTCTTTTGAGTCTGATTATGCACCTCAAATAAATATGACGGGCTGCAGGCTGATGAATCAACCCACTTCATTTCGGTTTGTTATACACACGTCACCTCCATGCACAAAATTTGCAGACAAATTCAGAGAAAATCATTTTGGATGTGGTTATTCCAGTTTAAATAAGCAAATTCAAAATTCTTAGAGGTAATTTGTGATGGCAAATATATGACTGAATGCTTCCTTGTTTTTGAACTGAACGTACGTACCCATCTCATCTGTCCATCACTGGTCAACAGGCGGTAAAATCCACGAAAGTCACCCACAATCTCCTGTAAGGATTTACCCACAACCAGTCCTGCCAGGGCCTCCACAGCACAGACCACTGCAGGAGTCACACCAAGGAGAGTCAATCAAATCAGGATTAATTTTTCTTTTTCTTAATAAACGGAATTAATGCAAACCACTGAAAGTTGGATTCCGGTTAAAATAATAACAGATTTATATTTGACAGGGACACTTAAACATGTGCTCCTTCCACAAATCCTTTGTAGCTGAAAGTGTCTTTCTTGTTGCCTTTGATTCTCCTAATGCATTTTTAAAAATTACTTTATGTTGTCTTGGAGCCAATCTAACTATTTTAAAATGAACCTGGTGAAGATCTAGTCCATATCTGCACTGCTCACATGATTTTTTTTTTTTTAATAAAAACACAGAACCAGTACAGTGTTCCAGATAATTCATCTGATCTTACATCAGGTAAATCCAGACGGTGTTTGCCTTGCAGCTGCTCCCATTTGTTCAGGGTCATCACAACTCAGATCTGCATTGGGATGTGGCACAAGTTTTACGCCGGATGCCCTTCTTGATGCAACTCCAGTTCTACCTGGAGAAACATGCACAGCCCCTGGTCATCCAAAGAGGTCTCCCGTCCAAGTACTAACAAGGACCCACTTAGCGTCTGAGATCTAACATGTTCAGGCACACTGGCTGCATTCAGTTAATCCAGATAATTTGATAAATATACTGTCTTTTACTATCATAATGATTATATTTTCATATTTAATATTTCATCCATCATCCAGCATTGTATTGTCTTAGGCTGCAACTTTTATCATCAAATCATTACAGATTTATTATTAACTGATTTAACATTTGGGCTTCAGAAAACTCCCAAGTTAATATTGTGAATCAAAGTCTGCTCCATCCAGTTAAAACTGTCTGCAAATATCCCTAAAAAGTGAACTTCTTGTCCAGTTGTCATAAATCAATTACTACGCCATTGTTTAATTGTGTAACAGATTTGCTCAATTGATGTTTATTGTTTAAAACTGATGTTGTGATACATTGTCTTCCTTCCTTGCAAAAGCAGTGACCTTAAAGGAGTCCCATTACATAAAAATAATAAGACTTTTCACAGTGAACACAGTTGGGGTTTCACATAAAACATTCAAGTAACACACGTCTAAGATGCACATGTTGATATTCCCATCTAAAAGCAAAGGTTAGGGGAGAAACAGCTCATTATAAAACATTTGAAGGACTTCAGACACATTTGTCTGTGAGACTAGCCCCTTAAGCTGGTCTGTGCAAAGTGTGACAAGTTGCCAGTCCGTGATACAAAAAATGAGAAGAGGTGTGTCAAATCAACATGCAGATCCACTTTGGATTTGCTGTGGCGGCTTACAGTTTAAGAGACCTGGCCCCAACAAGCTGGTTTAAAGCAGCACTAGACTGAGGTCTTGATGAGGTGACCTTGTGTATGTTTGCTTTGATACACACAGTGTTTGTCAAAATATTGCAAAGTATCACGACTTTGATAAGCCTGATAAACACAGTCTTTTACTGTCATAATTTATTTAATATTATAGATTATATTTTATTTTATATTTCATTTAATTATATTTTGTCTAGTGTCTAGTGAGGTGAGCTTGTGGAGGAAGTGTCACCTTGATACAATATCTCTCTCACACACGCGCGCGCGCGCACGCACACACACTCTCTCTCTCTCTCTCTCACACACACACACACACACACACACACACACACACACACACACACACACACACACACACACACACACACACACACAGAGTTCCTGGACCTGCTTTCCCTTCGGTGATATAGGTTAAAAAAAAAACAAAAAACAAAAAAACCCCCCACAAAAGTCAGAGCCTGTGGCAAGTACGTGAATGCAGCAGAAGCCTTACCGATCTCTGTTCCTTTTCCCAAAGTGAAAGTCAGACCAAAGCCTTTCAGGCCGACGTCTGTGTTCACAACGACGTATGCGGCTGAATAATCCGGATCAGTGTGCTATAGTGTAAACAGGGACAGCTTTTAATTAAAGCTCCACACCAGCAGTCTCGTGAAAGCGGCACAAACTTTCTCACCATCGCGTCTGAACCGTGGTGCTCCAAAGACGTCGGAAACCTCACGTCCTTAACTGTCAAATTAATGATTTTAGGCAGCATTTTGGTCCTAAAGCTGAATAACGCACGAGGAAAAACAATATATTTATAAAGTAGTTCAAATGAACTTTTTATACATTTACCCGTCGAAAGCTGTGAATGTCAATACTGTAATTAATTTCCACGACCGACGGATCACGAGACACCAGGAAAGACCATTTCCTCTGAATGGGGGAAGGAGGGGGGTACACTTCCTGCCACCCTGCTCAGAGTGCCGCTTTCATTGGAGCGACATCTCTGGTATTTTGGCATTGTGGGATAGCTCGCACTCGCAGAATGAGCTCGCCGGACTACTTTCGCCACACTGCTCAGCGCACACTCTCACGAGCGCCACCAGCTTAGCTAATGGCAAGTTAAAAGTGGACGCTCTCGTTTTGGCCGAACTTCTAGCCAGTTTCTGGGTATTGTGTTAGTACGCGCCCGCGGCCGACGCGCTTGATGAATTCCTGCGCAAAATGTAGTTCCGACCTGCGATTACAGTGCATTTTCACGGTTAACAAAAACATCAGGAGTATATTTGGCACAAGAACTTGTGCATCTCGTGTTTTTACGCTTAAATGATCGTAAGTCAATACTCACACTCATGCAGCAGCATCTTCTCATTTCAGCGCTGAGTTAGGCGAATGCCAAAATAGCAGAGATGACGCTCCAACGAGAGTGGCACGCTAGGTAGGGTGCCACTCCAGCGCTTAAAAAAACGTTATTTAGAATGCATTTTTATTAGTATTTGGTTATCTTATTTTCTTTGTTTATGATTACCTTGAGCATACCTGTTTTCTGGTTTCAATGCGTAAGGTTCCGGGTTCAAACACCACCCCTGCCACATTTCTCCATGTAATGTGGAGTTGTGTCAGGAAGGGCATCCTGCCTAAAACTTGCAACAATTCAACATGCAGCTCCATCTTGGATCTGCTGTGGCGACCCTGACTGAAAGCAACTGAGCAGATTTCCTTCAACCTTGATGGGAAATTATTTGGATAGATATCTAAGGAGTTATTATAAAAGGTCAAGGAAAATATAGTCCAAAAACATCTTACACACACAAATCCTGACATGCCTGTATGACCTGTGAATTATGACAGCATGTGATAATTAAGACTGGCTTTCTAATACAGATAATTATGCATCTTACATTTACTGATTTTGCATCTGGTAAATCTCACAATCATGATTGTCTTGGAAATATGGCTTAGCATTTCATAATTAGAATTTTTCCCATAAATGATTATTACTGTTTGACATAATGGACTATCTCTTGATTTTCTTTTTTTTTTTGTGAAACTTTAAGGTTGAAATAATAGCCATATACTCTACACATCTTGTAATTATTAGAAAAATAGAAAGGAGTTGTCTTTTAATTGGCAGTAATGGACGTCCATGCTTTTACCACAAATCTTTGATAAAGCACAATAAAAACATGCAAAGTAGATCCTCTAAGGCTCTGACAAGTGATCAAGGCCAAACATGATGTGAAAATGGTGTGAAAAGAACAGACACTGTAAAAAGCACATCTTTATTGTACAAATTGCCCCTAAGAGTTTCCATCCTGGTGAGCCCTCCCAAATATAATATGTAATTGCCATTTTGATCATCTTATAAAATGAGGATTTTTTAAATAATATACAAAGCCCTTCTTTACAATATCAGTCATTAAGTGGAGTTATTAAAACACTGTTCAGATAAAAAGAGAAAGTTAATGTAAAAAAACCCCAAAATATTAATAAAAAGTCTCATACAAGCCACAGTTGATATTTTAAAGTGAAATCACACGTGAAACAATCTCAGCATCTTCAACAGTCACATTTTAGAAGAAAAACTGTATTTGTAGTGTGATTTTTTTCCCCTCTCCCAGCATTTAATCCCTTCTATAAACACCATACATCACTGCACAAATGAAGTGATATTCTCACTTGGCAAGAATCCACAGGTCCATGAGTTTGATTGCTGTTTTAGCCGTTTCTTTTGTTGTTGTATCAGGTGACAGCAGGTGACACATTATATTGAGCTCATCTGAGCAGGGATCACAGTGAGGGGATTATTGAATTACGACCTCATTATAATGTAACAAAAGTCTGAGCCCAGGTTTCTCAACAGTGATGGGCAGGAATGGTATGTGAAACTATGTGACACAAATAAAAATTATATGATAATAAATTATTCGAGGTACATACTGTTTAATTTCGTAACATTAGAAAAGACTGGAAAAGTTCAACAGACAGAGTCATGGTTTAGCTCAAGTATTTGTTTCCATTAGTAAGAAAAAAAATTTTGCACTGTGAGTGAAATGTTATTGCCTTTAAGATATGTGATTTAAAGCTACAGTGTGTAGGAGTTAGTGTCCTCTAGTGGTGAGGATGCCGATTGCTTTATGCTGTACTAGTGCAGTGCCCGTAGGAAGTACGAGGTCTGTCAATAAAGTAACATTCCTTTTTTTTTTCAAAAACTATATGGATTTCATTCATATGTTTTTACGTCAGACATGCTTGAACCCTCGTGCGCATGCGTGAGTTTTTCCACGCCTGTCGGTGACGTCATTCGCCTGTGAGCACGCCTTGGGAAGGAGGGGTCCCGCCCCCTTGTCGGATTTTCATTGTCTGGAAATGGCGGAATGAAAAGGACTTTTTTCCATCAGAATTTTTTCAGAAGCTGTTAGAGACTGGTACCTGGAAACCATTCGCAAAATTTATCTGGCTTTCGGTGAAAATTTTACGGGCTTCACAGAGAATATGGTCTGTTAGTACAGCTTTAAGGACCCCTTTAAGGACGCTCGGCGCGCCGCGCTCCGGCGACGTGGCACAAGACACCGGACCATTTCTAAACGGATGGCTCTGTGGATACGAGACCGTCGTGTGTTCTTTCTCTGGTTATCACAAGAGCTGGACATCAGCCATTTTCCGGCAGATTTCACTTTTAACAAGAGATTTTGTCATGGAAAGCCGCGCGGAGGCTTCGCGCGTCACGACCGATTCGCTTTGGAAGCGAGACAAAGGAACACCTCCGTTTCGGCATGTCAGAGGACAAGTTTGGACATGTCCAGCTCTCCACAATTTCACTGATACTTACTGGACTGGTAAGCACTGAAAGCCGAGATAGACATGTCCAAACTTGTCCTCTGACACGCCGTAATGGAGGTGTTCCTTTGTTTCGCTTCCAAAGCGAATCGGTCGTGACGCGCGAAGCCTCCGCGTGGCTTTCCATGACAAAATCTCGTTAAAAGTGAAATCTGCCCGAAAATGGCTGATGTCCAGCTCTTGTGATAACCAGAGAAAGAGCAACCAACGGTTTCGTATCCACAGAGCCATCCATTTAGAAATGGTCCGGTGGCTTGTGCCGCGTTGTCGCAGCTCGGAGCGCGGCGCACTGAGCGTCCTTAAAGGGGTCCTTAAAGCTGTACTAACAGACCTTATTCTCTGTGAAGCCCGTAAAATTTTCACCAAAAGCCAGATAAATTTTTCGAATGGTTTCCAGGTACCAGTCTCTAACAGCTTCTGAAAAAATTCTGATGGAAAAAAAGTCCTTTTCATTCCGCCATTTCCAGACAATGAAAATCCGACGAGGGGGCGGGACCACTCCTTCCCAAGGCGTGCTCACAGGCGAATGACGTCACCGACAGGCGTGGAAAAATTCACGCATGCGCATGAGGGTTCAAGCATGTCTGACCTAAAAACATATGAATGAAATCCATATAGTTTTTGAAAAAAATAAAAAGGACTGTTACTTTATTGACAGACCTCGTATGTATTCCTAAAGAAATGTGGGAGCTTTGTTGAAGATCTTTGTCAAAGCTGGCGTGTGAGAACGTTCTGCCTTATAACAAAGCAAGAAGCATCTGTGTGTCTTTCTGTGCATCTGTGGCTCTCATATCTCTCAGAGTGTTTGTGTACTATTAATTTCTTTAATTTCTTTCTTCCGTCTCACCCGCATTTACATGTTAGAGATAGGCATCTAGAGAGTGACTCGTCTTTGTCAGTGATCTTTGTTGAAGCTGGTGTGTGAGAACGTTCCACCTTGTGCCAATAATAATGACTTCAAAATAAAGGTTTTGAAAATTAATTCATATTAAAGTATGCCCATCATCATGCCATGCACAAGCCACATCAGAAAGCTGAGGTCAATCTGACAGAGAGACATGCAAGCCACATACACACACAGACGCATCTTGCTTCATAGCTAGATGTTCCTTTTGGGCTACTGTAGCAACATGGCGGTGCAACATGAAGGAGCCTGTTCCCATGGAGATATGAAGGGCTCATTCAAAGCTTATGAAAAGACATAGATTCATTGCTGCAGGCAATTATACACAAATAATCAGATAGTTATGAATGCAACATTCAATTTATAGTAACAAACTGTTGTGTGGGCTGCCCGAAGAGGAGGTACTGCTGGCCAACACCAGAGGGCGCTCTGCCTGTAGACGGGCTTCAGGCACAGAGTGGGGAGTCCGATAAGGTACTCCATCCTTGTGCCTACTATTCCTGCAGGTTGACCCCGGCTGAAAGGAACTATCACGTCGGCAATCGGGAACTTCTGGCGGTGAAAGAGGCTCTTGAGGAGTGGAGACACCTTTGGAGGGAGCCTCGGTTCCCTTCACGGTTTTCACGGACCATCGGAACCTGGAATACATCCGGACCGCCAAGCGTCTGAACTCCAGGCAAACCCGTTGGTCACTGTTCTTTGGTCGGTTTGACTTCCAGATCATGTATCACCCCGGGACTAAAAACCAACGGTCCAATGCGCTGTCCCGGGTGCATGAAGAGGAAGTCAGGCCAGAGCTGTCGGATCCACCGGACACCATCATCCCCGAGTCCACTGTCATCGCAACCCTCACCTGGGACGTGGAGAAGACCGTCCGGGAGGCCCTGACACGACACCCGGACCCCGGAGATGGACCTAAGAACCGGCTGTACGTCCCACCGGAGGCCAGGGCTGAGGTCTTGGACTTCTGTCACGGTTCGAAGCTCTCCTGTCACCCAGGGGTGCGTAGAACCGTGGCAGTGGTCCGGCCGCGCTTCTGGTGGGCGTCGATGGAGACCGACGTCCGGGAGTACGTCCAGGCCTGCACCACCTGTGCCAGGGGCAAGGCTGATCATAAGAAGGCCCAAGGACTCCTCCAGCCGCTGCCGGTGCCTCGTCGCCCCTGGTCCCACATAAGCCTGGACGTCGTCACGGGTCTCCCTGCGTCCCAGGGTATGATGACCATCCTGACGATAGTGGACCTGGATCGAGTACGCCCATAACAGTCAGGTCTCGTCTGCCACCGGCCTCTCCCCCTTTGAGGCGTGTTTGGGGTACCAGCCCCCATTGTTTCCAGCCGTGGGGGGAGAGGTTGAGGTCCCCTCGGTCCAGGCCCACCTCAGGAGATGCCGTCGAGTATGGCGCACTGTCCGCTCTGCCCTTCTGACAGCCCGGACGAGGGCTAAGGACCATGCAGACCGCCGGCGTTCCCCGGCCCCTGCATACCAGCCCGGGCAGGAATTTGGCTGTCAACTAAGGACATCCCTCTGCAGGTGGACTCCCATAAACTGAAGGACAGATACATCGGACCTTTTCCTATCATCAAAATCCTCAGTCCAGCCGCAGTGAAGCTGCGGTTGCCAGCTTCACTGCGGATCCATCCAGTCTTTCATGTGTCCCGGATTAAGCCGTATCACACCTCCACCCTCTGCACTCCCGGACCAGCGCCGCCCCCTGCCCGGATCATCGATGGTGAGCCTGCGTGGACCATCCGCAGGCTTCTGGACGTACGTCGACGGGGCCGGGGGTTCCAGTATCTGGTGGACTGGGAGGGGTACGGACCCGAAGAACGCTCCTGGGTGAAGCGGAGCTTCATTCTGGACCCGGCCCTCCTGACCGACTTATACGCCCGACACCCCAACAAGCCTGGTCGGGCGCCAGGAGGCGCCCGTTGACGGGGGTGTCCTGTTGTGTGGGCCGCTTGAAGAGGGTGCTCTGCCTGTAGACGGGCTTCAGGCACCAGAGGGCGCAGTTCACCGCGAGGGACCCTGACAGCTGTCCTTCATCATCTCATCTAGCCATCCATAAAAGCCTGGAGCAGACACCACACCCCTGCCGAGAAATCTTCTGAGATACTCAGGTAAACTCTCAGCCGTTTTTGTCTGTTTCAGCTAAGCTTATTGTTGCAACGTACTTTGCTGCTAAGCTCGAAAAGCTGTACTTTATATTCTGAGTTTGCAGACGTTTCAGTACACTTGCAGCTGGTCAGGAGGAGTTGGCGTTTCCACTCCTCAGCTGTTAAGTGAAATCAGGATCTGCACGACTGTGATATTGTGAGAAGTGGGAGGTGGTGTTTTTCTCCCTTCACTATCAGAACTCTGCTGACTGTTTGCTGGGTGTGTGCACACACCCACCCTTGACTGTTTCTGCTTCCTGCCAGCAGTACCCGATCTGACAGCTGGAGACGGTGGTCACCTGGTGACTCGGGACTTGGCGGCTCCGGTGTGTTCCAGATCCGTTGGCAATGGAAATCGTGTGGGTCCAGACTCTTATCTGGACAGGCGTCTCCTATCCTCGAGCCTGCCCACACAACACCAACTATACTAATTGACTGTAGTATTGAATTGTATCTGTATCCGTTGTGCACATTTCACAACATTAAAAGTGTTACTCTTTATTTCCATTGACCGTTCATTTACGCCCCCTGTTGTGGGTCCGTGTCACTACACTTTCACACAACACAAACACCCTTAATTCCTACATACTGTAGCTTTAACGATAATTACTGTCAAACAACTACTGAACCACTGAGAGAGTCACTGGATGGAACATGTTTCCTCACTCAGTCATTCTTAAATTGTTTGATGCAAAACTTAAAAATATCTCCCAGAATACAGAGTGGAGTTGGTGATCTGTACACTGACTCATAAAAATGCAGTAGTCATCCCGCCATTTTCTAACAATTTGCTATGTACTTTTAAAGATGCACTATTACCATTGCTAATTTATATTGTGTGTATTGCAGTTAGTGCATTTTAACTCAAACCATAAATGATACATAATTTCTTGCACGTCTCCACAACCAAACTCAAGTTTTCCTCAATGAACAAAACAAATAAACAAACAACAAAAAAAAATGTAATGGGTGTCTTTGCAAAAGGTGATAAAACCCACATGACAAAGCTAACGTGTTCGCACACCTCAGGTTTGCTTGTACCATAAATGAGAACAAAATTAGGAAGGATGGTAGAACACAAGTCTTCATGAGTCCAAAATAGGCATATAACCCAAAACCCAGAACGTGGACCTGAATCTAATGAGAATGTCTGAATTAATTAGACAAGAACCAAAATGTGACTGACCTGGAAAGAAGCTAAGTTTTAGAGAACAAACACAAGACACACAATCACTTGTTTTCTGCACTCTTCCTTGTTTACATTCTTTGCCTCACAATAACTTTTCCTCCTACTACATGATCACAGTCGCTCGCAGGTCCTTGTATCCAACCAGACCCAAAAGAAAAACAGTAATTCGTTTGTAGGCCCTGAGGCCTGTTGGGGTCATTGCTCATCTCTGGATATGCAGCATGAAGTGGATGAAAGTCTACAGCTCCCCCTGGAGGGGAACCCAGTCTATCACAGGTTATTTCCATCAAAGGCTGGTACCCATTTACTGCTGGGTGGACTGAGGCAATGAAGATGAAGTGTCTTGTCCAAAGACAAATGGGAAGCCTGACCGGGAGTCAAGCCCAGGTCTACATATTGGCAGCCCACCTCCTTATTACACTTGATCGATCAGGTCCAACTGAAAATGATTTATGTCTCCAAACAAACCCAAAACTTAAGAAAGTACAACTGGACATAAATTGAACCCCATGGCACTAAATTAAATTTAGACCTAAATTGACATGGACCCAAGTTCTGTAGAAACAAATGGAACCATTAAGACCTCTAATCAAGAGGAAGAAGTAAGTTCTATACAGGCCCTGAAGCCCGTTGGTGCATGTTTGTCCCTGGATTCTATACTGTGAAGCAGATGACAGTCTACACCTCCTCCTGCATGGGACACCAATCCATCGCACGTTACTTCCCCAGCCAAGGCATTTACAGATAGGTGGACTGAGAATGCAGATGAAGTGTCTCAACACAGACAGGCAGTGTGACCAGGAATCAAACCCAGATCTACATATGGGTAGCCCAACTCCTTATCTCACTGACCTACCCCCGTGACACTAAATGAAATTTGGACATGGACTAACTCAGTTCTTTGGAATCTAATGGAACCATGAAGACCTAATTAAGACCTTAAAAAGTTAAGAACAGACAGTGGATGTAGTGGTTTCTACAACTGGTGAGCCAGCCTCCCAGTCAACGTTCTAAAGTTGAATCATTCTTGTCCTCTCCATCTGTGATGGAGCCCTGTAGTCTGTTATCAGGGTCAGGCAGAGAGCCAGCAGGCTATAGGTTTTCTCCAGGCTGGTACTGCGGCTCCGTGGCGGTGAAATAATCCTCCAGGAAAGACTGGATGTACTCAAACGTGGGTCTCTCATCTGGCTCCTTCTTCCAGCAGAGCTTCATCATCTCGTGAAGAGACTCGGGACAACCTTGAGGGCAGGGCATGCGGTAGCCCCGCTCCACCTGCTCTAGCACCTCCCGGTTCACCATGCCTGAAGATGAGTAGGGGCGGAGACAGTCACAGAAAATAAATTACAAATACAATCACAGAATGCAGAACAACACAATGGATGATCAATGAATGTAGTCTGTCTAATGATGAGCAGGTAATCTCTATATACTAAGCGTGGAGGTCCCATTTTTTGTCCTCAATGTTCTCTGGATCTGCTCACCTCACACATCATCTCTATGCTCTTGATCTTCCCATATCCTTTGTAGTTACGGACACACATCATGGCTCTTTCACAAATCCCCTTAATTGCTCACATTTTGCGGTATATCACAGATCGCTTTCGCCTAGCGAGTATGAATCCGTCCAGCTTCCATGTATGCCATTCAATGCATTGTCACTGAGCACTGCTATTGTTTTTTTTGTCCATATTTCATCAAGGTAGGCCATTGAAAATTATCTGAAGATGTTGTCTAGGGCAAAAACATTCACAGATTCCAAATCTGCCAACACATTTGTGCCAGCTATTATGGTTCAGGTGCAACGGGCCCCGTTTTGATGCCAAAAATAGGGCTCGGGCAACCCCCCCGCCAAAAACCATAAATCCAGTATAGTTTTGTGAAAGCATTGCTTCTTGATTATTGCAAACAAATGTCAGCATGTTTTTATTACACTTTCTTTCCAGTTTTGCCTTGAATTTGCCGTGCATTCTCATAATTTATTATAATCTGTCATTCCCATCATACTTCAGTATAGACTAGGTGGTGCTGTTACTGCTGCAAATGTCTTTTACTGCCACCTGATGTTGTGATAGATAGATACATTTTATTGACAACTTCATAACATAATCAGAAAAAACTAAAAGTTACATCCATTTTTATTACACTACATACACTACAGAGTCAGTCATTTCATAATTATTAGGACTTAAAAAAGATGACGTTTAACCTTCTTAAATAAGGGCTCAGTGTGTCTGTTATAGCTGCTACTTCAAAATGCTTTGAAAGCATTATTTTGGAAGTTAATACATATATACACTCAACACAAATATAAATGCAACACTTTTGGTTTTGCTCCCATTTTGTATGAGATGAACTCAAAGATCTAAAAGTTTTTCCACATACACAATATCACCATTTCCCTCAAATATTGTTCACAAACCAGTCTAAATCTGTGATAGTGAGCACTTCTCCTTTGCTGAGATAATCCATCCCACTTCACAGGTGTGCCATATCAAGATGCTGATTAGACACCATGATTAGTGCACAGTTGTGCCTTAGACTACCCACAATAAAAGGCCACTTTGAAAGGTGCAGTTTTATCACACAGCACAATGCCACAGATGTCGCAAGATTTGAGGGAGTGTGCAATTGGCATGCTGACAGCAGGAATGTCAACCAGAGCTGTTGCTCGTGTATTGAATGTTCATTTCTCTACCATAAGCCGTCTCCAAAGGCGTTTCAGAGAATTTGGCAGTACATCCAACCAGCTTCACAACCGCAGACCACGTGTAACCACACCAGCCCAGGACCTCCACATCCAGCATGTTCACCTCCAAGATCGTCTGAGACCAGCCACTCGGACAGCTGCTGAAACAATCGGTTTGCATAACCAAAGAATTTCTGCACAAACTGTCAGAAACCGTCTCAGGGAAGCTCATCTGCATGCTCGTCGTCCTCATCGGGGTCTCGACCTGACTCCAGTTCGTCATCGTAACCGACTTGAGTGGGCAAATGCTCACATTCGCTGGCATTTGGCACGTTGGAGAGGTGTTCTCTTCACGGATGAATCCCGGTTCACACTGTCCAGGGCAGATGGCAGACAGCGTGTGTGGCGTCGTGTGGGTGAGCGGTTTTCTGATGTCAATGTTGTGGATCGAGTGGCCCATGGTGGCGGTGGGGTTATGGTATGGGCAGGCGTCTATTATGGACGAAGAACACAGGTGCATTTTATTAATGGCATTTTGAATGCACAGAGATACCGTGACGAGATCCTGAGGCCCATTGTTGTGCCATCCAAGAACATCACCTCATGTTGCAGCAGGATAATGCACGGCCCCATGTTGCAAGGATCTGTACACAATTCTTGGAAGCTGAAAATGTCCCAGTTCTTGCATGGCCGGCATACTCACCGGACATGTCACCCATTGAGCATGTTTGGGAAGGTCTGGACCGGCGTATACAACAGCGTGTACCAGTTCCTGCCAATATCCAGCAACTTCGCACAGCCATTGAAGAGGAGTGGACCAACATTCCACAGGCCACAATTGACAACCTGATCAACTCTATGCGAAGGAGATGTGTTGCACTGAATGAGGCAAATGGTGGTCACACCAGATACTGACTGGTATCCCCCCCCCCAATAAAACAAAACTGCACCTTTCAGAGTGGCCTTTTATTGTGGACAGTCTAAGGCACACCTGTGCACTAATCATGGTGTCTAATCAGCATCTTGATATGGCACACCTGTGAGGTGGGATGGATTATTTCAGCAAAGGAGAAGTGCTCACCATCACAGATTTAGACTGGTTTGTGAACAATATTTGAGGGAAATGGTGATATTGTGTATGTGGAAAAAGTTTTAGATCTTTGAGTTCATCTCATACAAAATGGGAGCAAAACCAAAAGTGTTGCGTTTATATTTTTGTTGAGTGTACATTAATCAGTATACTGCTGCACACTTTCCCAGGTCAGTGACTCACGATTAGTAGACTCTTACTTCACCGTCCGAATCCCTCAAATAATTCACATGTACGATGAGTAAAATCAATGTGACAACTGTGTCACGTTATAGGCTGTAAACAATAAATCCATGTACCGTACAATATTCTCATACCTGTGCGGGTAACATGAACAGTAATGTGCAAAACCTTTAGGCACACTGCATTAAGTCCATTGTTTAAAACAATGCCTACCATGTGGTGTTAATGAGTTATCAAATTCATAACAAAAATCATTTCATTGTAATTATTAATCAGTTTTATGTACTGAACCCAAACCAAATCGAATCACCGTATCTCCTGACCATGAGGTAGCCAAAAATCTGAACTCGTATGTTCACTTTTTCATTTGTGCTAAATGTTCACATGTAAAATTTATTTGAAATCCCATGGAAAAAGAAAACATGAGCGCTTGTAGAAAAAATCTGAACTTGTACTTTCAATTTCAGTAGCAAAAAGTACTGACAAACTCAAGGATCCTTCGAAGAGACTTGACACCAAAGACATGCAGTCAATTCAATTTCAATTTATTAACTTATATAGCGCCAAATCACGACAAAGTCGCCCCAAGGCGCTTCACATAATTCACAACAACACAAATTAATCTAAATCAAAATTAAAAGCAAGAAAAGCACAGTAAAAAGATAAAATACAGTAGAATAAAAAGAAATTACAAAGCAAACACAGATTAAAAAATGAATGATAAGACAGTCTAAAAAAGTGGGTCTTCAGTCTTGATTTAAAAATCTCCACCGTGTCAGACTGCCGAATAACAGCAGGTAGATCATTCCAAAGAGCCGGACCACGGTAGGAGAAGGCTCTATACCCCACAGACTTTTTGTTCATCCTCGGAACACACAGAAGCCCTGCGCCCTGCGAACGCAAAGGCCTCGCAGGTACGTAGGGCTTAACCAAGTCCGCCAGGTAGGAAGGTGCCAGTCCATGAACAATTTTATAAACCAACAATAAAACTTTAAAATCCGATCTGGCAGAAACCGGTAGCCAATGAAGGGATGCCAGAATGGGAGTAATGTGGTCAAACCTTCTACTTTGTGTCAAAAGCCTGCTAGCAGCATTCTGTACCAACTGAAGTCCTCAAATGCTAGACTGCGGCAGGCCAGAAAATAAAGCATTACAACAATCCAATCTAGAAGAGACAAACGCATGAATCAGAGTCTCAGCATCAGCCATAGACAGGATGGGGCGAATCTTTGCTATATTTCTCAGATGAAAGAAAGCAGTCCTCGTAATGTCCCTAATGTGGAGGTCAAAGGGCAACGTAGGATCAAAGATTACCCCAAGGTTCCTCACTTTGTCAGTATGATGTATAACACATGAACCTAGGTTAAGCGCCAGCTGATTGATGCCGATGTCTTGCTGGACCAAGAACCATCATTTCAGTCTTATCAGAGTTCAAAAGTAGAAAGTTGGTAGACATCCAACTTCTCACTGCTGCAAGACAGTCCTGTAAAGATTTTATGTGGACAGGATTTCCAGCAGCTATCGGCATATACAACTGAGTATCATCAGCATAACAATGAAAAGCAACCCCGAAACGCCGCAAAATGTTCCCAAGGGGTGCCATATACAGGGAAAAAAGCAGGGGACCCAGAACGGATCCCTGTGGAACCCTGAACTTCATGCCCTTAAAGTCAGAGGTAGTGTCATTGCACAAAACACAATGGGAACGACCAGACAGATAAGACGTCAGCCATGCAAGAGCAGTTCCAGTAATCCCAAAACAGTTTTCTAGCCTATCAAGTAAAATATGATGATCAACTGTGTCAAACGCAGCACTGAGATCCAACAACACCAATGCTGTAGTAGTATCTGAGTCCATTGCTCGCAGAAGATCATTAACTACTTTAATAAGTGCTGTTTCTGTGGAGTGATGTCTTCTAAAAGCAGACTGCAGTGGCTCAAAAAGGTCATTCTCAGTAAGATAGTCCACAAGCTGCCGCGAAACCACTTTTTCCAGAATTTTAGAGCAGAATGATAGATTTGATATCGGCCTATAATTTTTCAATACACCAGGATCAAGATTAGATTTCTTGAGTAGTGGTTTAACCACGGCAGATTTAAAACAATTCGGAACAGATCCAGAGTTTAAAGAAAGGTTAACAATTTCCAGCACAGTCGGCCCAAGAATGGGCCAAAGATTCTTAAACAACTTTGTTGGTATAGGATCAAAAAACAAGTTGTGCTTCTAGTAGACATCACGAGTTTCGTCAGCACACCTTGTGAGATACTGTTAAATTCCCCCAGCTCAGTAGCTGAATACAATGATTGGACCAAAGTATGCTGAGATCTGCTCAACCTAATATCTTCTATTTTCTTTTCGAAATAGTCCAGAAAGTCCTGTGCTGAAAAAGGAGAACGACCAACAGGTGGCTGTCCATGAATAAGAAATGCCACCGTATCAAACAAGAACTTTGAGTTATGCTTGTTTTTGTTGATCAATTCAGAATAATACGCCTGCTTCGTAGCCAATAAAGCATGCTTATAATCTAAAATAGCTTCACGCCACGCAAGGTGAAACACCTCAAGTTTGGAACTACGCCATTTCCGTTCCAACCCTCTAGCCTTCTGCCTAAGGTCACGCAAATAACTGTTGAACCAAGGTGTCTGTGCTTTGGGAAGGCGTGGCTTTAGTAGAGGAGGCGCAATCTTATCAAGTGTGGTTTTTAGCACTAAATTCAGGCTATCCGCAAGACTGTCTACCGACTGAAAATTCATCAAGCTTGAAGTTAGGATTTCAGGTAGTCTCGCTTCGAGTTCAGACAAAGCTGAAGGTTTAATTTGTTGCCGCAATGATAGGCAAGGTTGTTGCTCCACTAAACGCGGCAGCGTAATTGTAAACCTAATAAGCGAGTGGTCAGAGACCGCTGATGCAAGAGGCAGGATGTCGATATTTGTGACAGCAAGGCCACATGCAAGAACCAAATCCAGAGTATTACCACTGATATGCGTTGAACCATGAATGAACTGCCGAAATCCTAGTGCATCCATGATTTCCATAAATTATTTACTGAGGGGATCAGAGGGCTTATTTATATGAATGTTAAAGTCACCAATAATCAAAATGTTGTCCACACTAGTTGAAAGAGTAGAGATGAATGCACCAAATTTATCTAAAAAAAATCAGAATATGGGCCAGGAAGCCTATAGACAGTAACAATATAACATAGCTGATTTCCAGTTTTATGACCTTGACAGTACTTAGCATCATGGGCATAACGGAGAATCAGATGCTCAAATGAATTATATTTCTGACCCCCAACAGTTACTAAAGTCAATTAGTAAGTCGTTACCTTAAGCCCAGTATAAATGCTGAGATTTCAGCAATCTTCTAAACTCACTGTAAGCCACTTGGTGCAACATGGTCTAACTCCAAATTTGATGAGTGTAGACTGTACGATGTAACAGGGAATTGGGAGAAACACTCAGACTGAAATGTCATCGAGTCACCCTAAACAACCAAGACAACAGAACAAGAAGCTTGGATTTGCCATTATACCACACAAAATGTGTCAAAACAAGCCTATACTCAGCTAAGGTCCCCTGCCTATTATGGTGATACGGAATGGTAACAAATTAAACAAATAAGCATGAACGGATGCATGGCGTCCATTTCAACGGTTCCCCTATTTCATGGTGGGAGACAGTGAAAAATGAGTGGAAAAAAGCCAAGTAAAACAGAAAAGAGTAGTTTTCAATTCATTTTTATGAGTGACCTTGACCCTAAGGCCCAAGGTCAAATGCAGTTGGCTCAAGAGAGCTGGGATGAATGATTTGCTGTTGGTGTTCAATGCAAATTTAGGTTTAGATGAGAAATTTGGTGCTGAAAAGGCAAAATATACCCAAAAAGTTATATTTTTATCCATTTGTATGTTTGACCTTGACCCTAAAGTTCAAGGTCAGATGTAGTGTGCTAAAGGGAGTCAGGATACATGATTTGCTATAGGTCTTCAATACAAACATAGGCTCTAGAATTGATATTTGGAGAGAAAAAGTGGTATGTTGGTGTTAGACGGTGGGTGTCTTTGTCGGCCGTTATCTTAGATGACCTTGGTAATCCGGGTCAAGGTCATATGTGCAGCTGTCACATTTGTGTCCATTTATAATATGCAAAGTAATGTCTCCGCAAGGGGCAACAGGGAAATGTAGGGCTCTCAAAATGTGACATGCATGAACGGATGGATGCACACACGGACACATGGAGTCAGATTCAATGGTCCCCCCTTATTTCATGGTGGGGGACAAAAAAATCTATTTCTTTCATTTAATTATTGTTCCATCCACAATACTTAAGCCAAATGGTTAATAATTGTGCTGCGTTCTGTCAGTAGGACACACACAAAGTGTGCACACAGAGCGCACACAGACATCTGTGTGTTCCACTGTTGCAAACAGCTAGGTGGGTGCACTGCACACACAGCTGTCTGTGTGCACTCTGTGTGCACAGTTGTTTGTGTGTAGTCTGTGCACACAGTTGTGTGGATGTGTTCAACCAGAAAATCAGTGAGTCACAGGCAGTTATACATCATCCCACAGTCTGTGATGTGTGTGTGTTTACTTGTGTGACACAAAGTGACACATCAATGACTGCAATGATAATGAGTCACACCAAAATGTACTGTGTTCCACTTGTTACGCATGGAGACATTTATTCTAAAAGAAACAAGCACAAAGTAAACTGTTATCTCTTTAAATATGGCTGACATTTACAATGAATTATTATTTTTTTATTGTCTACAAAGATGAGGAAGCTTCTCTGCTCCTGCAACAAGAGTCTGTCAAGTTCACAGGGCTGTGAAATGAAAATTGTGAAATCCAAGGAAAATTTCGGGGGGGGGGTTGGTATACAGCTCCCCAGGAACCGGGGTCTAGGGCCTTGTGGGGCCCCAGAATTACATTTTTATCTAATGATACTTTTTCAGCATCTCAAAATTAGTGGATATTTACATGATCCTATATTCAACCTTTTATTTGACCTGTCAATGATGATGTTGAAATAACAGAATATGACATGGAAGTAGGACCTGGAATGATTTTGCTTTTAACTGTAAACCAAATTATGCATTAACTCAGAACAATTAAACTACATGAAATTTATGAAGACTGAAAAGACTTACAGCATTTCAAAAACCACAGCTAAAGCTTGTAGAATATTTGGAAAATCATGGTAAAATATCAATAACATACCTTATAGTAAAAAGTCATTTATATTCTTGTGTAAATTCATGCAGCCTAAATCCATTCAAAGCCACAATGTCTTTTTTTACAATAAAAGAAAGTCTAGATTAGTGAAAAAAGTCACATAATCTTGTCTAAAATCCTGTTTGAACAGCAGAATGTTTATTTTCCAGGGAGAGAAAAATTCTTACCGTTTTTCCTGAGAGGGCACAGTTCACTTTTCCCATTTCTTTTATCTTTCAGGTGTGTTGATGAAGCCAGCAATGATTCCACGGATTCTTGTGCTTATAAGACTTTTTCAAACAGTCTTTCTCGCCATCGTCTCTCTGTGCGACATCGGTCCGTGACACAGACATGCTGCATAAATCTTCTTTTAAAAACTTGAAAGCTCTAAAAGTTTGGGATGTCCACATGCTAAGTTTAGCTTAAGCGCCGCACAGGAGCCACACAGCGTCACCGCAGCACCCAACCTGTCCTGCTTTACGACAACTGCCGTAACAGCTACGCTTTGAGTGGCATTTTTCCTCCGCGAAACTCCGCAGATCTGAGGAAACTGATTTGTATCTGTAACACACAGATCAGTGTCCGCGGACTTATAAAACTTACACAATGTCGTAAAAAAAGAGAATGCTTTGCGATAAGCATTTTAAAAACTCAGTGATGTTCACGATTAAAGAGTACAACACTAACACCCCCCCCATGATGAAATCCGCGGATCCGTGGCGTTTTCACAGCCCTGAGTTACATAAGTTGATGGCAAGGTTTCAAACTCAGAAAGTACAGATGCTAAATTTCATTTTGAGTTGATAAATTGTGTTATGTGCAAACCTTGTTATGTGTCGGACGCAGCTCGGAGAACCGACCAGCGTTTGAAGGACCCAGTATGAAATAAGCAGAGCACGGTACAAAGGCTAACTGAATTTAATACATAACAGTGATACAAAAAATAACAAAAGAAAGTGCGGTCTGGCGTGGTGCGCTCCCAGCAGCGCTAATGGTCCGGAGCCAGAAGCTGTTCGGACCCAAGGACCCCGCCGACACCCCCCAGGTGGCCACAACAAACCGAGTCTGTGAAAGAAGGAACCATTATGTGAGTCCACACTCTACACACAGAGAGAACACTTAAAGGTGTACAAACAGCAAACACTTCCTGGCTTGATTACTAATCAGCTTCCCAACCTGCAGGCATGGAACATCCAGTTCACAAAACTCCACTGCAGTGGAAGCCGATACATGACTAACATACAGCTCAATATAAAAAGGTGTGAGGGACACCACATTTACTGACTGTATAAATGTTAGTCACAAAATCTAACGTACCTCAGGAAGTGTGCTGACGAGCGTGAGACCTCACCCCCTCCTCTTTCACAGACCGTGCATCAAACCCTGGACGTTCTCTGCATCCACTGATGATGAGATGGCTCCCGAGACGACGATCTCACCCGTCTGGTCACAAGGTCGAGTCTCTGGCAAATACACACTGTATACTCCAGTCTTAAATGCCACCATGTTCCAATCCATATAGATGCACCTCAGCTGTGAGTCCTGACGAGCCGCAGGTGATCAGGGTGAGGTCCTGATAACCTCAGCAACACAGCCACTCAGTCCCAAATGCAAGCCACCTGGAAGGAAAAACAAAAGACAGAAACAAAAAGGCAGCCAGGCCCCCCAGCCATACAACAAACCTCGCCTATTTGAATGTTCCCTCCCACAGTTCTGCACACTTGGACAAACTGTTCCTGTCACTGAGCAGCAAGTAGCTGGAACTGAGTCCTATTAAGAATAATCTTTGCAAGTACATTCCCTGGCACAGAAAGCAGTGTGATACCCCGATACTCGTTGCAATTCATGTGATCACCCTTTCCTTTCCAGACTGGGACAAAAAGTCCTTTTTTCCTGTCTGCAGGGATAAAACAGGAAAGCAGCAAACTCTCACATATAAGAAGCCTGTACCTTGGATAATTAATTCATGTTTGTGCCGAGCTGTGTTCTCTTGATGCCCAACATCACCTTGTGTGAAGGTGCTGTAAAACTCCCAGGGCGAAAGCAGTTTGACAGTTGGTTATAAACAACAGTGATGTTCAGGCTACTGATTGCTGCGCTCCAGATGGTTTTATCTTATTTCAGCTGTCCATGGGTGTCCCATGCAGAGAATAAACAACCAGGACAGACAGCTTCAGCCATCTTCAGACATTAAGAGCACAATGATTTGTTGTGAATCGCCACCTTCTGCCACCACACTGCACATTGTGTTCAGCTTGTGTGTGTGTGTGTCTCACTTACCTGGATAGGGCACTCTGCCTTTGGTGACAAGCTCAATGAGTAAGATTCCAAAGGACCAGACGTCTGATTTGATGGTAAAGCGTCCATACAGGGCGGCCTCTGGAGCCGTCCACTTAATAGGAAACTTGGCCCCTGTGTGTGATGGACAGCAGAAAATATGTTGACAAAATATTCCACTAGACGGCATGCGTGTTCATTCATGGCTTATTTCCTGAAAATAACAGTAGGGATAGTGGTCAAAAAAAAATTTTTTAGCCTTTGTTTTGAATTCATGTTCATACAGGTTTGCCAGTGCAATGGATTGGAAGCGTTATATGTGTGAGGATTTAAAGCTACAGAGTGTTGGATTTAGTGTCATCGAATGGTGGAGTTGCAGATTACATTAGTTACCGGTCACAGCTTTGGTTCCCTTCATGTTTTTGCTTGTTTGGTGACAGGGATTCATGCTCCCTTGCCTTCTCTTGTGATAAGCAAAATGTATCATCCTGTATTTCACAAATCCTATTAGCTTCTCCTAGCAACAAGCAGACAGTATTTAAGAGAGCAACCACTGATTTCTCTTCTTTTGTTCTTCAGCCTTCTGGCGACACTGCAAAATGTGTAAAGAAGAGTAGGTATGTCCCTTTTAGGTTACTCTATCAACATGGCAGTGCAACAATGGCGTTTTCTGCCACTGATCTGAGTCACTTGAGCAGTTGACCAAGCAGCTCCCACACTTCCCTATCCTCAGCCAAGTCCTCTGACCTTTTCTGGGGGATACCAAGGCATTTCCATGCCAGCTGGGAAACATAATCCTTCGGCTGATTGTGTCTGGAAGACCTCCTTAGGAAGATGACCAGGGGACAACCTCACCAGATGCCTGAACCATCTCAGCTGGTTTCTTTTGATGTGAAGAACCAGCGGCTCTACTCTGAGTCCCTCCCAGGTATTTGAGCTTCTCACCCTGCCCTTGAGTGTAAGCCCAGTTCCCCAATGGAGGAACCTAATTTTCACTGCTTGTAACAGCAACCTTACTGTTTCAATCATTACACAAAGTTCATGACCACAGATGAGGGTAGGAGTCGAAACTTACTGCTATTTCAGAGTCTGATCTTTTGGCTTATCATTTTTTCAATTAGGAAACATTTTATTTTACTGA
Source organism: Thalassophryne amazonica (assembly GCF_902500255.1). Lineage (NCBI taxonomy): Eukaryota > Metazoa > Chordata > Actinopteri > Batrachoidiformes > Batrachoididae > Thalassophryne > Thalassophryne amazonica. Next base: position 60,167,179 of record NC_047103.1, read on the forward strand.
ATGAACAATGCCGAAAAATACTTTGATTGTTGGAAATGATGCCATTATGTAGTTTGTTTCTGATGCCATTGTTTACAATACTACCAAGACTGGTTGGGAACCCCATTACCTCTTGGTCATGTGAGCTCCAAGAGAGAAAGGCAAAGTGACCAGGTGCCATTCATTTTAATCAGTGCATTTTAGAGCAACAAGAGAAGTTTTTGTTTTGTCTCTAGCTGGTTGGGCCCAAAATAGACAAGAAGTCTATTTTATGCAAATGCTGAGTGATGCAACACCGCAACTGCCAAACCAAGGGCAAGCAATGAGATGGGAAGATGTACACTGGTTTGTTAATGGGAGACGCCGAACTGACAACATGTTTAAACTGTAAAACATCAAACCTCCATTACATTTCTCTGTCATATGGTCTGATAACGAAACATTTGGAATCATTGACATTTTTGTGTAGATATTGGTATTGCAATTTTTTTTTACTCCCTAATATCTGTATCATATTGCCTCTCCCCCCAAAAAAACCCATATCAGCTGGCTCTAACACTAAAATATGGTTATGAATACTATATTACATTTCTGCTCATAAACACCCTTAAATCATATATACTGTAGATTTAACATACAAAAAAGGTCACACCTGTGTCAGGATTTGGTATTTAAGGAGCAGACAGGTTTGACAAAAATTTTGAAGTGCAGCTAATCAGGGGAAATATAAACATCTGGTTGGCAATATTAGACTAATTCACCATGATCGAAGAGAATATTAGTGACGTCACTGTTGTGTTCATGTCTACTGCCCCAGTTTTACCCTGACACCACAGTCACCTGTGATTCCCACAAGTGACTGTTTACCCACCTTGTCTCGCTGTGTACTCATTGTCCTCTATCAGCCTGGCCAAGCCAAAATCGGCGATTTTGCACACCAGATTGTCACCTACGAGAATGTTGGCAGCACGCAGGTCCCTGTGGATGTAGTTCATCCTCTCGATAAAGGCCATACCATCAGCGATCTAAAAACAAACACAAATGATCAACGACATGTCATGTCCACCCTTTCGAGAATCATTTTTAGTGTCTCACACTCGGCACATCAAGTCCTCTGTCAGATATAAACGGAAAGTGGTAACTAATGATAAAAGAATAAAAACAAAGCATGCCACTTCAGAGGTGTTTACTAAAGGATAGTATTCTTTAAAAAAAACAATTAAAATAGAACTCTAAATTTATCAGCACAATTCACAGGTACAGAAAGCCCCAGATAAGATGCCTGACCTGTGCTGCCATATCCACCAGCAGGGGAAGCTTTAGGAATTTACCATCACCCTCTTTGAGGAAGTCAAGCAAGCTTCCTAAAAAACAAAATGAATCAGCAATGATGATGTGGATTTCTATGTGTTTGCATTAGAATAAGTAATTTTCTGTTGAAGTCAAACATAAATGAACTGCATTTCAAAACATTTCTATGTGATTCATACCCTCAACTCTGCACGCACACACACACGCACACACACACACACCAGTGCCAGCGTGCTTCCATGCAACGTCCTCGACTGCACACGTGAAGCAATTTGGGGATTAAGGACATTGCAGAAGGGACCTTGGTGATTTTATGATCCTTTGGATTTATATATACACACACACACACACACACACACACACACACACACACACACACACACACACACACACACACACACACACACACACACACACACACAATGTGTATTAATTTGAGGAAGCTAGAATGAAAAGCTCAACTAATTTCTGATGTGATTTTTTTCACTGCACTGAGGAAGTACACAAAGTCTTTTTCTTTTCTGGAAGTACACAAAGTCAGTGCAGTGACGCACCAGAATGTAATTCCCTTTTCTGTTGTTTATCAATTAATATAATATCAAATGACCAGTGTTGCCACAGTTACTTTGAAAAAATAATCCAATTACTGATTACTCCTTGAAAAAGTAACTTAGTTACTTTACTGATTACTCAATTGGAAAAGTAACTAAGTTAGATTACTAGTTACTTTTTTAGTTACTTTCCCCAGCTGCCGACAACAACCCTCTGCCACCGCAACATGACAATGATACTTGTTTTGCCAAAACTCACTTTATAGTCATCCTTTCTTGGCTTCAATGAAAATAAATACTTGTTTTATAAAAAGTAAAATAAAGACCTCTTTCTTGACCTCATATTTAACTGTTGACAGCACTGCAACAGTAAAATGTGCAATTTCTAACCTACATTGTTTATAAATGTAACTATTAAATTCATTCTAACATTTTTCTAACATTTAAATTCTCTCTAAACATTTTACTTGTCGAAATTATTATTTTAAGTAGTATTAGTAGTTGTAGTAAAAAAAGGCTTCAAAACTGGACCTTTAATCTAGGGGTGTTGTGAGGGGGCACATCCTTGCCCCACGCCCCCATTCCATCTGGATTTGCCCCTGCTTTGGCGTTTGAGCACAAAGAATGGATAACATTTATTTATGCAGAAAACATGACCACATTTACAGGTAAGAAAGTTTTATTGCGTTTTCACATCATGTGGTCCTCTGAAAAAGCATTTAGGTGCATTTGAGTGGAAAATAGTGTTAGTTGTTGACGCGTCGCGGAGGATTAGCTGTTTTTAGCAGCAGATACGGAGCGGCTCGGAGAAAAAAAAAGCATAAAAATGTCTTTGTAAAGCTCAGTGCAGGTGTGCTGTTGTCACTGTGCTTTAAGAGGTGAGGACGAGTCGTAGCTGTTGCAGAAAAACGCGGATGAAAAGCTCACAGCTCGCTTAAAGTGTGTAGTTCAGTCGAACCCCGACCTCCTGCCCACGGACCAAGTTTAATGCTGCTATCGACCCATAATGCAAAAATAATAGTAACGCACAGTGACTTGGAGAAGTAACTTTAACCTGATTACTGATTTGGAAAGATTAATGCGTTAGATTACTCGTTACTAAAAAAAAGTGGTCAGATTAGAGTAACGTGTTACTGAGTAACGCGTTACCAGCATCAATGCAAATGACAAGGATCTATTTTAGCCATTATGTAAAATAATGAATGTTTATAGATTATTTCAATGGAACAAATATTTAATTCGGTAAAAGCTGGAACATACCATTCAAAAAGGCTTTATTTTTGATGCTGTTTTCCATGTTGGAAGAATTTTTAAATGGCCTTCAACAGCCAGTTTCATCCAGGAACAAACAAAAGGCTACACCTGTTCTGGGCATGCAATACACTACATTCAATAAGCTGCTTAAAAATGTTAACTATTATATAGTTCCAACTGCACATTTCTGTGTTGTTTTCATTTAAAATATTTTGTTACGTTCACCAAAGACATAATAAAATCACTGGCGTTTATTGATTTGTCTGTCTGTCTTTTAGCAGAATGTACGTCAAAACTACTGCACGGATTTTGATGAAATTTTCACCACAGATAGATATTAGGCCATGGAAGAACCCATTAAATTTTGGAGATAATCCAGATCTGGATCCTGGGTCAAGTTTCCCTTTATACAGGCTTTGAAGGATTACTGTTGGCAGATTACGTCTAAACTACTGCAAGGATTTTCAACAAATTTTCAACACAGATACATATTAAGTCATCGAAGAATCTGGATTTTCACCAAATTTTCAACACGGACATGTATTAGGCCAAGGAAGACTCTATTAAATTTTGGAGGTGATCTGGATCACTTTATATACTCTTTGGAGGATTACATCAAAACTACGTCACAGATTCTCACCAAATTTGCACCACAGATGGATATCAGGGCATGGAAAACTACACTGAATTTTGGAGGTGATCCAGAAGTGGATTGGTGGAAATCTCTGATTGCTCTTGTTTAGTTATTTATTTATTTACTTACTACTAATTAGGTCACAGAATCTGAATCACCAAATTTTTCATAACACCCAACAGTGCAAACACTAAATGCAAACAAAGCTACACTCTGAACTGGAGCTTACAAACCAAGAGGTACTGAAGATAAACCATGAAACAATATGATTTTATGATGATGTCACTACTCAGAGCTTTTTGTCACATATTTGATTATCTGCATGCTCGAGATTAAAATACAACTAGACAAATACAAATACAACTCATTTCAAACAAATATGACTAAATGTGTCTAGAAAACAGCAAAATGTATTGTCAAATGACACCAAGAAATGACAAAATGAACACCTGTTCCCACACGCTGTCTTCCAAAGTCTTCTGACAGACCTCGTATACGAGGTCTGTTAGAAAACTATCCGACCTTTTTATTTTTGCAAAAACTATATGGATTTGAATAATGTGCGCTTGCATCAGCCAAGCTTGAACCTTCGTGCGCATGCGTGAGTTTTTTCATGCCTGTCGGTTGCGTCATTCGCCTGTGAGCACGCTTTGAGTGAGCAGTGGTCCACCCCCCTCGTCGGATTTTCATTGTGAGGAAAATGTCTGAACGATTTGGAGCTTTGCTGCATCAAATTTTTCCAGAAAGTGTGAGAGACAGCCAGGTGGAAACCATTCAGAAGATTCAGATGGCTTTCAGGGACGATTCTATGGGGATCACACAGATTAAGGAGTGTTACAACCGGTTTAAAGACTGTGCACAATGGCTGAGGGCGCGCCGCGCTCCGAGCGGCGATCGACAGGCTGAAACGACCAGATCATTTCCAAAGTGAATGCTGTGTTGATCTGGGACGTCCACTGTTACAGGAGTTTTTGTCATGAAAAGACATGCGGAGGAATTCGTGCGACGGGACGGAGCCGCTAATGGCGCGGGACAAAAAGCAACGCCGTGATGAAGCCTCACAGGACATGTTGTGGCATGTCCAGCTCGTCCACAATTTCTCGGATAGTCACACGACTGAAAAGCCACCGAAAGCAGTCTGAATCTTCCGAATGGTGCAAGAGCTGGGCATGTTACAACATGTCCTGTGAGACAAACACTGAGGTGCTTTTGTCCCGTGCCATTAGCGGCTCCGTGGCGAATTCCTCCACTCCTCTTTCCATGACATAAACTCCTGTAACAGTGGAATGTGGCGAAAAAGTGCTATGTGCACATCTGCCATTTCTCTGGTAGTCAGACGACGTCCCAGATCAACACAGCATTCAGTTTGGAAATGATCTGGTCATTTCAGCCTGTCGATCGCCACTCGGAGCGCGGCACGCCCTCAGCCATTGTGCGCAGTCTTTAAACCGGTTGTAACACTCCTTAATCTGTGTGATCCCCATAGAATCGTCCCTGAAAGCCCTCTGAATCTTCCGAATGGTTTCCACCTGGCTGTCTCTCACAGTTTCTGGAAAAATTTGATGCAGCAAAGCTCCAAATCGTTCAGACATTCTCCTCGCAATGAAAATCCGACGAGGGGGGTGGACCACTGCTCACTCAAAGCGTGCTCACAGGCGAATGACGCAACTGACAGGCGTGAAAAAACTCACGCATGCGCACGAAGGTTCAAGCTTGGCTGATGCAAGCGCACATGATTCAAATCCATATAGTTTTTGCAAAAAATAAAAAGGTCGGATAGTTTTCTAACAGACCTCGTATATACACACAAACACATATACATGAGGGTAAGAACAGTTTTAATTTCAGTGGCACTTCGACCAAATCTTGCAGATGGAATGCAAGAAGTCAACAGACATTCCTGCACGAGATCACACTCCAATAGATCAAAACACCGCAGGCACAGTGACGTGCACACACACACACATCACAGAGTTCACATTTCCACAGAGACATAAATCTCACACTAAAAATGAAAACATGCTGCAGCAGAAACTATGAAAGCATCCCACAAAACTGCTGCATTTTTCAATTACATATCTCAGTCTCACACCTGAGGGAACCACAAGGGACCTTCAAGGACATTCAGTGTCTGCTTCATACTAATTAAAATATCCATAAAACATCCAGTTTTTCTCCATTCCATGAAATCACCAAGCACATGTCTGACATCACTGTTGTGCCTGTAAACCCGGGCCACCTGACCAATTTAAACTGAGTCTACAAGCTGAAGTGCACTGTTGTTTTGCAAGTCTTAAAAACACCAACCATCTGCATCATCGAAAATAAGGCAGCTGAGTCTTGTTATCCTCCAGTTTAATAATCTCTGTAAAGGTTTTTGTATGTTTTTATACATATCATTTGTTCAGTGATGAAATTTTTCCAGATATTCCCATATTTATGTTTTTTCCTTTGGCTAAAATGATATAATTTTCTGAAAAGTAGAATCCAGTTATGCATGTACAAATTGTGGTTAGGCCAGAAAATGTTCAAAAATATGGCAAAGTTTCACATTATTTTTAAACCGATTCTGCTTTTTCATTTTGTATATGGCCATGGTCAACTTTGCAGTTTAGTTTGGTTCAATTCTGATTTGTTTGTTTGTACCATGTGGTTATTCCCTGGAGTCCAAATGGCAGATGACACTTAAAACAATGGATTGTAAAGATGTGGTACCAAAATGATTACTAACGCGCATCATTTATTCCGTGATTAAAATTTTCCAGATATTCCCAGGAATATTCTAGTTTACAATGGCAAACATGACTATTCCCCAGCAAGGAGACGACCTTAGCTGAAACAATGGAACAAATTAAAGTAGGCGCGGTTGGAAGAAAAGGATGAAAACTGAGATTTTCTGTCATCATATATAAAAAAAACTACAACTCCAGGGCCTGGTTTCATAAAGCAGTCGAATCTTTTGGTCTACTAAGCTTACCGAGTTGACTAAGGTTAGTCGCCCAACATTAGCCATCTAATCATCATTTCACATAGACGGCTAAACTTGTAGATTAGCTGTCTAATATTAGTCAACAATTTTCATGGGCATATGCACAGTGGCTTAGTGGTTAGCACTGCTGCCTCACAGCAAGAAGGTTATGGTTTCAATTCCCGCCGAGACCTTTCTGTATGGAGTTTGCATGTTCTCCCTATGTTTGCGTGGGTTTCCTCTGGGTGCTCCGGTTTCCTTCCACATCCAAAGACATGGTTAGGTGGATTGGAATCTTTAAATTGTCCATAGGTGTGCGAGTGGGTGTGAATGTGTTTGTCTGTTTGTGGCCCTGCGACAGACTGGCATCCTGTCCTGGGTGTACCCCGCCTCGCGCTCTATGACTGCTGGGATAGGCTCCGACCCTTGATTGGACTAAGCGGTTGAAGATGAGTGAGTGAGTGATATGCAGCCTCGCAAGTGCCACTGCCAAGAAATGCCTCCAATGTGCAAGAGTTCTGTTTACTTCCGAGTTGGCTGTCTGCTACAAACATGGCTGAGTCCGCTGGAGGAGGAGAAGCGCTCCCGGCCTCAGCATCTGTAAATATCTCCAATGGATTATTCCAGTCCTGGAACACCCGGTCCCACCACAAGGCTCTCCTTCCTTCCTGCTCCATCAAGTGATGGTACATGATAGCTGCCATTTTTGAGGTAAGACACTGAAGTTTTGTCAACTAAAATAAGATTAGCCTCCTCTGTAGCAGGCTAAAAACTTTAGTTGGCTTAGCCGACTAAGTGCCCTGTGCAACGACTAACATCAAAAAATGAGTCGACTGAGTCTAGTCAACTAAACAAGATTATACCACTTTATGAAAGGTAAATTTAATAACAAAGAGGCAGCATGTTCATAAGATCCCCAGAGAAGAAAGGGGAAAAGGGTGAAGTGAATTTTGCTGTCACAGTCTGTGGCACCATTACCAGTGGTTTTGGGCAGTCTACACAGTTTGTATTGCTTCTGAATGTTATCTTCCAATTACTGTCAAGTTTTGTTAAGTTTAACAACAAAAATGCTGTGATATTATCGCAGTAAGTTTATTTTTTGTGATGTGACCTTCCAAGAGTGCCATCAATATGGTTCTTTTGTGCAATCAATTTTAAAGCCTAAAAGATTATCAAGAGCAGTCTAGTTCCACGTTTTTGGTGCTAAACTTGAACATGAATATGCAGCAATGTCACACTTTTCTATTGGTCATGTCTTGTTTGGTAAATCACTCATAACTGTTAATAGTTTGGGGTCCATACGGATTAAACATAGTGGAAGGGTCGTGTGTTAGTCATGGATAAAGTGGTTAAATTTTGGACACAGTTGATGAATAGTCAAGGACAGAACCATAAAAGGTGGTGTCACTTTATCACAAATAATTATTTTCCATTAATAGATGTTAAATATGCAAGGCACAGCTGCTGAAAAACTCGTCCATGCCTTTGTCTCCTCTAGGCTTGACTACTGTAACTCTCTGCTCTTTGGGATCTCTGGAAAAAACTTTCAAAGGCTCCAATACATTCAAAACATTGCAGCTAGAATTCTGATGAGAGTATGTAAACAGGAGCACATTACACCTATTCTCCATAACCTTCACGGGCTCCACATCACCTGCAGAATCCATTTCAAGATTGCTCTAATCACCCACCAATGCATCCATGGCAATGCCCCCTGCTCACCTCAAAGACCTCCTCACTCCCTACACACCCTCCCATTCATACAACACTAATCTTCTCCGTCTCCCTTGCACCAAGCTTCACACCATGGGAGACAGGGCCTTCTGTTCAGCTGCTCTTCATATTTGGAACTCCCTCCCTGACCATCTGAGGGCTCCACAGACTGTGGAAGCTTTTTATAAAAGCCTCTAGCCTCTACCTCTTTGGAGAGGCCTCTCACAGGTTTCAATAATTTGAATCTGTTGCATCTTAGTCTTTTTATTCTACTTTAGTATTTTATTTTGATTTACATACTGGTGACTGTTTTTAATCTTAAGATTTTATCTTTTTATTATCATATTTATCCTTGGTTTTATTTTTTCCTGTAGCACAGATTTTTATTCATGAAAGCTGCCTTATTATTATTATTATTATCATGACATTGTTGAATGTCACGTTGCACTCATTTTGTGTAAAACAATCAGTTTTGTTGATGAATGTTTATTTTCTTTTATGAGTGGAATATGCATCTAATCACATAAATCTGAAAATACCAGAAGTGTCTTACTGTGGAAAAGTGAAAGGATGATGTCACCACCCTGCCTCTGTAACATGTTGTTAACAGTGTCATTTAACAGTCTAATTTAGCATTTTTTTATTGTTGTTGTTGTTTTCTTGGTGGTGGGACAAAGTGCTGCCGTTCTCATGCTCAGTCTAAAACCCAGAGCAGAGAGACGCTGAAGGGCTTCTTTAAAAACTCAAATTAATAAACGCATTTCCAGACATCATCTTCCAAAACAAGGGTGTCATGGGCACAAGTTTTCATTTGTGATGTTGAATTCTGGCAACAGGTCAGATTAAAAGACTTTATTTAATCCGTGAGCCAGCTTCTAAAGTGTTAGCTTTCATTGCTACATTAGCCCCACGTCTACTTCTCCATTTTTTGTGGAAGCGTTACAGCGCTACATACAGGCCTGGCATGTGTACTACAGCATTTTCACAAGGTTTCACTGGATTTGTGATAACGGAGATATTTATTGAATGGAACACTTTTGAAAACGACAAAGAAAAAGATTGTATAGCAGAAGTCAGTTTCAGTGTAGACAAGGCCTTAAAAACATGGAATGAAATGAAATTAAAATAATAAATGATGAATTTTTTCTTGGGGGTGCTATGACAAATCCAGTGGGAGCTCTAGCACCCCCTAGCGCCCCCTTGGCACCACCTATGCCATTCGGTCTGCGACATCAGGATCTTGCTTGTTGGAGCAGAGTGTCTCTGTGTGTTAGTTTGCATATGCATGCATGTTGACACCATGTACCTTTGGCCATGTACTCTGTGACAATGTAGATTGGTTCCTCAGACACTACAGCATAGAGAGGCACCAGCTTGTCGTGTCTGAGCTTCTTCATGATTTGAGCCTCTTGAAGGAAGGCCTCTGGTGACATGGTACCTGGCTTTAGTGTCTTTATAGCCACCTTGGTTGTGCCATTCCAAGTGCCTGAAAACAGATGGAGAAGAGCACATGGGCGGCAGAGTTAATGAGTTGGGAGAAACTTAATATAATTAATCACTGTAATCATTCAGACGTGTAGTCATGCATACAATCCACACAAAATGTCCCTGCAACACATCCTGTGGTTTGAACATAACCTAAATTTGTCTGGAGCTGTCCTCGTGAGTGAAGCAATCTCTAGAGATAACACAACAAACAGAAGAAGCAACTGCAGGAAGTGGATAATTCCCAAGTTTGGACAAAAATAGACCCAACAAACCCATGCTTCAGTGCTTGTACATGTGTTCATCTTATGTGCATGGTACCTACAGACTATATCCTACTTAAATCTCAGATGATTAGTTTAATCAAATTGTGACTCAGTGCCAAGCAAATAATCGACAGTAGAAGTGATTTTCAGTCTTACCCATCCAGACCTCTCCAAAACAACCCTGGCCCAGTTTGAGCTCCAGTCGCAGGGACTCACGAGGAATTTCCCAAGCATCTTTAGCGAGTCCCTGGGTCTGAGGTTTAACTGTGGGACAAACGGTCGTCAGCTTGTGACAAAGGCCGTCTGCATGCTCTAACAAACAGAAAAAACCCATCATGATTCTGCACAAGTCAGCAGGCAGGTTCAACATTATCCTTCACACAGTGCAATTTGAAGTTGCAAATTCAAAGCACAAACACATGTATTTCGAAATATCACAAAAACGTTTTTATGCTTGCATGACGTCTTTTCAGGTGATTCAAAAAAGGCATATTTTGCAAAACTGCAGTGGTGTAACAGGTCCTATCATGTACAGAAAAAGTCACATGACATTCTAAAATACATGGCATGTGTGGACAGAGGAAGAGATGGAGAGCTTGTTAAACTTTATACAAAGTGGAATCTGTATGTAACTGTAAATACAAAATCCATCCATATGTAGTTGTGTTCATTACCTCTTGGTCACATTAGCTACAAGCAACAGAGGCAAAGCAACCAGCTGTTATTAATTTTCAGTCAGAGTGGGTGTTTTACTGCAACAAGAGATAAGTCGTCGCTATGCTGCCAGCTAGGCGGGGCCAAAATAGATGAGAAGTCTATTGTATGAAAATACTGAGTGACACAACACAGCAACTGCCAATGCAAGTGAAGGCATCTTGATGGTAACATGATGTACGCTGGTTACTTGGTCAAACAAAAATAATCCAAGATGGTGCAATACAGTCTACAACATCTCTATTTCTGTATAAATCTAATCTGTTTGTTATTTTCTTTTATAGTTTGCAGAAGTTAATGAGAAATAAACACTTATAAATCTAAATCTAAATCTAAAAATGCTGTCTTTGTAACCGGGTAATACCTGGGTTAGGGTTTATTCCAGGTTACGGTTTATTCCATAGCCATGCATATGCGGAATATGTGGCATGAGAACTTCAAGCTATGGTACATTGCAAAGTGTGAGATGCTCTGGTGTAAGTGGTCAAACATGGGACTTCTGAGCCAAAGGTTATGGGGTTTGAATCTAAATCATGTTATGCATTTTTTGTATTTGATTTGTTTATTTAGCACAAAATAAAACACATAAAATAATGTATACTATACATAAAACAACCAAAGAGAGGGAGAGAGAAAAAAAATACAATATAAATAAAGTGCAAGGGAGAGGTAGAAGCCAAAAGGCTTATAAAGAGTCCACTCCCAAACAAAGCAAGCATAACAGAATACAAAGGAATTACACCATTTTTTCCAGATTAAAACAAATCATTGTAAATACTCCTGCAGGATCTTCGCTTTTAGACTACTTTTATACGTAAATAAGGTGATAGATGAATTCACAAGATGTACATTATCATTCCAAGATTTAACGCCATGATATCTGATGTGATGCTGATAACGAGTCGCTCTATGCAAAGGTAAATGCAAATGTGCAGCCTGCCTGGTTGGATAATTATGAATTTGATGGTTATGCACAAAATAATATTTAACTATTTTGTGCATTTTCTTTTTTCTTCATGAAGTATACATGCATATATGACAAACATCATAACCACAGATAATTACAAATATTTTTGAGAGTGTTTAAGGTAGGGATGTCCCGATCAGGTTTTTTGGCCCCAATCCGATTCCGAGCCATCTGATTTTGAGTATCTGCCGATACCGAGTCCCGATCCGATACTTTAAAAAACTGAATGAACACTGAACAAACGCTAAATATATAATATTTTCATTTTAATCACCTTATTTTATTATTTATCACTTAAACAGTGCACTTCTCCTTGAGGTAGCTTGAACAATCAAGTAATAATCTACCAGACTTAAAAATGTACAAATTTTCATGTTATTTTATTTGTCTAAAAATAAATGTCCAAGGTTGCTTATGTTAAACATGAAATTATCTAATCTGAAATAACAGGTGGTTTTAATTTGCAGATGAAAGGTTTCTAAAGAACCATTTATTGATTTAGCTATTTTAATTACAAGTGTTCTAATTTTTTTTTAAACAGTAATCAGAAATTTTGAGGTAACAAACAACAACAACAAAAAACATTTCCAAGGATTTTTCTTCAGAAAACTGCTCTATAAATGAGCAGTGCAGAGAGATCAGTGGTTTGTAGAGATCAGTGGTTTCTGCACTGATCCATTTTGTACAGATCAGTGGTTTCTGCCAGTAGTCTTCCGTGTTTTGGCCCGACGTGTCGTTCCTATTGGACAGCACGAAGCTACGTCACAGCTCAGCGTGTCGAAAGTTGGATTGGGTTGAATTTTGACCACGTCAGCCTGCCGACAAGCGGCAATGCACGCTCCCGTCAGAAGCGTCACTTTAGCTCGGCTTTTGACGCCTCTAAAAAGCAACGCGTCTCATTGAAAATAATGCTTTTTAGACCGATTCCTGACGCTTCCGACGTGTGAAAGGGCCATTAATCTGTAATAATGAGCTTGAAATAGTGCTGATCAAAATAATGAGGATAAAATCTATATCAGATTCCTGATCGGGATGCAACGTCTGATTTCGATCAAGTCTGAAACCATGTGATCGGGCCCGATTTCCGATCACGTGATCAGACTGGGACATCCCTAGTTTAAGGTATGTAGCCTCATAAACATGTGACCTAGATTGACCAATTAGAAATGCTACATATGAATAGAATGGCATATTATTATCACAGATACGTACAGATAGCCACTGCCAACCTCATAAGAGACAATGTCACAACAATACTAAATTTAAAACAAACAAACAATGAAATGGCAACATTTAGCAGGACCTACCCTTCCGTCACCATGTTTATTGGAATAACAGCTCTTATGAGAACCTCACTGGAATGACAGCTATCCCAAGAGGACAAAACCCAGCTGTCACATTCATCACTCAATGGAAAAAGCTGTCATTTCACTATAGCATTTTGCAGAGATTCTGAAAATATCTCTTACCTTTTGTGCAAATGTGTAATGGAAACCCAGCTATTGTAACTAAATTTATACCAGTTCTGTTTCATGCAATAATTCAATGAGAACAGGATTTTTTTTTTCCCCCCTATTCAAACACTACAATGTGTTCTTGAGTCAGACTTAACAGGATCCGTGAGCTACATCTCTTACACATCTTTAGGCTGAAGGCAGGACAAAGTTGGCCCAATCACAGCTGCCCTAGCAACAATTATTAATATAGTGCAATGCTAAAATACCCTCGGCTGTATGAGCATTGTGTTCTTTATAATTTGCAGTTGTTAATTAATTATTAAGATCCTATTCTCTTTGTACATGTTTAATTTGTACATGTTCAATAAATGCCCTCTATCAATCAATCAATAATAAGCAATATTTACGTTTTAAGAGCGGAAGTTGTGTAAATCAAGGAATCAGGGAATATTTGTAGATCACCCTCTGTGCATTTGCAGGTATTAATGAGTCAAATTTAAAGTAAGTTAGCTAAAAGTTAGCAGAAGTTGGCATGCACACTAACGACTGCAAAATGTCTTGTAAATGACTCCAGAGGTATTATCGGGTTACAAAAACAGGGTTTTCAGTTTTAGGAGTGTTTATTTCTTGCTAGCTTTTACATAATATATAACAAAGTAGATATATTTACACATAAATGAAATGGAGTTTTGCAGCTAGATACCAGCCTGTGATGTTACCATGCTAATGTCTGCGCAATGTCATGTAAATATGTTCAGAGGTGTTATTAGGTTCCAAAAACAGCATTTTCAGTTTTATAAGTGTTTATTTCTGGCTAGCTTTTACATAATATATGAGATACATGCACAACCCCATTTCCAATGAAGTTAGGGTGTTGTGTAAAATGTAAATAAAAACAGAATACAATGACTTGCAAATCCTCTTCAACCTATATTCAATTGAATACACCACAAAGACAAGATATTTAATGTTCAAACTGATAAACTTTATTGTTTTTGTGCAAATATTTGCTCATTTTGAAATGGATGCCTGCAACAAGTTTCAAAAAAGCTGGGACAGTGGTATGTTTACCACTGTGTTACATCACCTTTCCTTCTAACAACACTCAATAAGCGTGTGAAAAAGTGTGGTCTTATTGTTATTGTCTTATTGTTTGGGTCTGTTGTTATTTTTAATATTATTAGAAGCTATTAAATTTGTTTTACTAGTAGTTGTAAGTGTGCCAGAGATAATATTGGAATTTATCTGTTATCGGTTATCTGTAATTTCCGATACATTTTTGGGTGGTTTGTTTTATCTTTATCGAAGATAACTTTTCAGTTATCTGATTATCTGTTATCAAAGTTAATTTTTTGGTTATCTGTGCCCACCACTGTCCTGAGCCCACGCAGTAAGATCCTTTACACAATGGTGTCGGTTTTTAATGCAGTGCCGCCTGAGGGATCAAAGGTCACGGGCATTCAATGTTGGTTTTCGGCCTTGCTGCTTACATGTAGAAAGTTCTCCAGATTCTCTGATTCTTCTGATTATATTATGGGCTGTAGATAATGGAATCCCTAAATTCCTTGCAACTGAATGTTGAGGAAAAATTGTTCTTAAACTGTTGGTCTATTTTTTCATGTAGTTGTTCACAAAGTGGTGATCCTCACCCCATCTTTGCTTGTGGATGGCTGAGCCTTTTGAGGATGCTCCTTTTATACCCAATCATGACACTCACTTGTTTCCAGTTAGGTGTTATTTGAGTATTCATCAACTTTCCCAGTCTTTTGTTGCCCCGTCCCAACTTTTTTGAAACGTTGCAGGCATCCATTTCAAAATGAGCAAATATTTGCACAAAAACAATAAAGTTTATCAGTTTGAACATTAAATATCTTGTCTTTGTGGTGTATTCAATTGAATATAGGTTGAAGAGGATTTGCAAATCATTGTATTCTGTATTTATTTACATTTTACACAATGTCCCAACTTCATTGGAATTGTACATAAACACACAAAAGGAAGTGATTTTGGAGAGACCAGTGACTGCCGTTATGGTGCAGTGTTAACTCCGCCACTCAAAAACAAAACTGAACAGATTGAAACAGAATGGGACATTTTAACCTCATAAAATATCTCTTAAAATAGGTCACGGTTAGCTATATCTGAACTTGTCCAAGGTCTGTGTCCCAAGAATCTTCCCTGTAAATTTGAAGACTCTGGCAGTAATAGGACTGGACTTATGCTGAGCACAGTGAGTCAGACACACAGACGTATGGACAGGTGGACGAAAAGCCTTCGCAATACTCGATGGCCATATTTGATGACCTCGGGTAAAAATTAAAGGCTATTCATTTTTTTGCTGGCATTCTAAGCAACAAACTCTGCATGATGGACAATACTGAGTACTTTTCAGGATCATTTCAGTAGTCATAATGAAAGATTTTAATGAATAATTAACAAGGAGACAGTGGGTGGGTGAGGAGTGGGTGTTGATGTACACTGCGTACCCATGTAGTGTTTGACGAGCTTCTGTAATGTGTCAAACTGTGCTCGTGTAGTGATGTAATATCCTCCACTGTCAAGCTTGCGGATCTTGTAGTGTTTCACATTGTCACCTTTGGCTTCATCCCAGTCTCGTATGGAGAGAGAGTAAGCACCTGCAAGAGAGATGGGGCCAGTAGAAGGCAAACTGTTAGTCCTTAAACTGTGTGTCACATGTAAACAATGGGACTCAAAGCCATAATTACCTTTAGTTGTTTCACTTTCTCGCACCAGAAAAGTTCCTCGATTATTCCCTGCACTCAACAGCAACCGCTCTGCATCCTTACGGCCCATTTTACCAAAGTACCACCTGTGCCAACATACAGCAGATTCAATGAAGAGCTGTCAAATTTTCTCTTTGGTTTAAGGAAAAGAAAAAAAAAAGAAAAAACTGTGTGTCATGAAGCAGAGTATCATTGGTGCAGTGGGAATAGATGGAGCAGAAATATATGAAAAAGCAACAAAGAGGTCTTACTCTTCTGCCTGGATGGAGTCAGCAGGGGCCACATAATTGCTCGGGATGTAGCCTTTTTTGCCCGTGTTGATGGAACGAGCCTCCCACCAGTCTCCCTCTCTGTAGCGACACAAGAACACTGACATAACACTTTGTTCATTTACTTCTTCTTAAACACGGTTTCTTTGATATACAGTAGTGTTCAGAATAATAGTAGTGCTATGTGACTAAAAAGATTAATCCAGGTTTTGAGTATATTTCTTATTGTTACATGGGAAACAAGGTACTAGTATCACAAATCCAGCAAGACCAAGTATTCATGATATGCACACTCTTAATCAATCAATCAATTCAATCAATTTTATTTATATAGCGCCAAATCACAACAAACAGTTGCCCCAAGGCGCTTTATATTGTAAGGCAAGGCCATACAATAATTACGTAAAAACCCCAACGGTCAAAACGACCCCCTGTGAGCAAGCACTTGGCGACAGTGGGAAGGAAAAACTCCCTTTTAACAGGAAGAAACCTCCAGCAGAACCAGGCTCAGGGAGGGGCAGTCTTCTGCTGGGACTGGTTGGGGCTGAGGGAGAGAACCAGGAAAAAGACATGCTGTGGAGGGGAGCAGAGATCAATCACTAATGATTAAATGCAGAGTGGTGCATACAGAGCAAAAAGAGAAAGAAACACTCAGTGCATCATGGGAACCCCCCAGCAGTCTAAGTCTATAGCAGTATAACTAAGGGATGGTTCAGGGTCACCTGATCCAGCCCTAACTATAAGCTTTAGCAAAAAGGAAAGTTTTAAGCCTAATCTTAAAAGTAGAGAGGGTGTCTGTCTCCCTGATCTGAACTGGGAGCTGGTTCCACAGGAGAGGAGCCTGAAAGCTGAAGGCTCTGCCTCCCATTCTACTCTTACAAACCCTAGGAACTACAAGTAAGCCTGCAGTCTGAGAGGGAAGCACTCTATTGGGGTGATATGGTACTATGAGGTCACTAAGATAAGATGGGACCTGATTATTCAAAACCTTATAAGTAAGAAGAAGAATTTTAAATTCTATTCTAGAATTAACAGGAAGCCAATGAAGAGAGGCCAATATGGGTGAGATATGCTCTCTCCTTCTAGTCCCCGTTAGTACTCTAGCTGCAGCATTTTGAATTAACTGAAGGCTTTTTAGGGAACTTTTAGGACAACCTGATAATAATGAATTACAATAGTCCAGCCTAGAAGAAATAAATGCATGAATTAGTTTTTCAGCATCACTCTGAGACAAGACCTTTCTAATTTTAGAGATATTGCGTAAATGCAAAAAAGCAGTCCTACATATTTGTTTAATATGCGCTTTGAATGACATATCCTGATCAAAAATGACTCCAAGATTTCTCACAGTATTACTAGAGGTCAGGGTAATGCCATCCAGAGTAAGGATCTGGTTAGACACCATGTTTCTAAGATTTGTGGGGCCAAGTACAATAACTTCAGTTTTATCTGAGTTTAAAAGCAGGAAATTAGAGGTCATCCATGTCTTTATGTCTGTAAGACAATCCTGCAGTTTAGCTAATTGGTGTGTGTCCTCTGGCTTCATGGATAGATAAAGCTGGGTATCATCTGCGTAACAATGACAATTTAAGCAATGCCGTCTAATAATACTGCCTAAGGGAAGCATGTATAAAGTGAATAAAATTGGTCCTAGCACAGAACCTTGTGGAACTCCATAATTAACCTTAGTCTGTGAAGAAGATTCCCCATTTACATGAACAAATTGTAATCTATTAGATAAATATGATTCAAACCACCGCAGCGCAGTGCCTTTAATACCTATGGCATGCTCTAATCTCTGTAATAAAATTTTATGGTCAACAGTATCAAAAGCAGCACTGAGGTCTAACAGAACAAGCACAGAGATGAGTCCACTGTCTGAGGCCATAAGAAGATCATTTGTAACCTTCACTAATGCTGTTTCTGTACTATGATGAATTCTAAAACCTGACTGAAACTCTTCAAATAGACCATTCCTCTGCAGATGATCAGTTAGCTGTTTTACAACTACCCTTTCAAGAATTTTGGAGAGAAAAGGAAGGTTGGAGATTGGCCTATAATTAGCTAAGATAGCTGGGTCAAGTGATGGCTTTTTAAGTAATGGTTTAATTACTGCCACCTTAAAAGCCTGTGGTACATAGCCAACTAATAAAGATAGATTGATCATATTTAAGATCGAAGCATTAAATAATGGTAGGGCTTCCTTGAGCAGCCTGGTAGGAATGGGGTCTAATAGACATGTTGATGGTTTGGATGAAGTAACTAATGAAAATAACTCAGACAGAACAATCTGAGAGAAAGAGGCTAACCAAATACCGGCATCACTGAAAGCAGCCAAAGATAACGATACGTCTTTGGGATGGTTATGAGTAATTTTTTCTCTAATAGTTAAAATTTTATTAGCAAAGAAAGTCATGAAGTCATTACTAGTTAAAGTTAAAGGAATACTCGGCTCAATAGAGCTCTGGCTCTTTCTCAGCCTGGCTACAGTGCTGAAAAGAAACCTGGGGTTGTTCTTATTTTCTTAAATTAGTGATGAGTAGTAAGATGTCCTAGCTTTACGGAGGGCTTTTTTTATAGAGCAACAGACTCTTTTTCCAGGCTAAGTGAAGATCTTCTAAATTAGTGAGACGCCATTTCCTCTCCAACGTATGGGTTATCTGCTTTAAGCTGCGAGTTTGTGAGTTATACCACGGAGTCAGGCACTTCTGATTTAAAGCTCTCTTTTTCAGAGGAGCTACAGCATCCAAAGTTGTCTTCAATGAGGATGTAAAACTATTGACGAGATACTCTATCTCACTTACAGAGTTTAGGTAGCTACTCTGCACTGTGTTGGTATATGGCATTAGAGAACATAAAGAAGGAATCATATCCTTAAACCTAGTTACAGCGCTTTCTGAAAGACTTCTAGCGTAATGAAACTTATTCCCCACTGCTGGGTAGTCCATCAGAGTAAATGTGTTATTAAGAAATGATCAGACAGAAGGGAGTTTTCAGGGAATACTGTTAAGTCTTCAATTTCCATACCATAAGTCAGAACAAGATCTAAGATATGATTAAAGTGGTGGGTGGACTCATTTACATTTGAGCAAAGCCAATTGAGTCTAATAATAGATTAAATGCAGTGTTGAGGCTGTCATTCTCAGCATCTGTGTGGATGTTAAAATCGCCCACTATAATTATCTTATCTGAGCTAAGCACTAAGTCAGACAAAAGGTCTGAAAATTCACAGAGAAACTCACAGTAACGACCAGGTGGACGATAGATAATAACAAATAAAACTGGTTTTTGGGACTTCCAATTTGGATGGACAAGACTAAGAGTCAAGCTTTCAAATGAATTAAAGCTCTGTCTGGGTTTTTGATTAATTAATAAGCTGGAATGGAAGATTGCTGCTAATCCTCCGCCTCGGCCCGTGCTACGAGCATTCTGGCAGTTAGTGTGACTCGGGGGAGTTGACTCATTTAAACTAACATATTCATCCTGCTGTAACCAGGTTTCTGTAAGGCAGAATAAATCAATATGTTGATCAATTATTATATCATTTACTAACAGGGACTTAGAAGAGAGAGACCTAATGTTTAATAGACCACATTTAACTGTTTTAGTCTGTGGTGCAGTTGAAGGTGCTATATTATTTTTTCTTTTTGAATTTTTATGCTTAAATAGATTTTTACTGGTTATTGGTGGTCTGGGAGCAGGCACCATCTCTACGGGGATGGGGTAATGAGGGGATGGCAGGGGGAGAGAAGCTGCAGAGAGGTGTGTAAGACTACAACTCTGCTTCCTGGTCCCAATCCTGGATAGTCACGGTTTGGAGGATTTAAGAAAATTGGCCAGATTTCTAGAAATGAGAGCTGCTCCATCCAAAGTGGGATGGATGCCGTCTCTCCTAGCAAGACCAGGTTTTCCCCAGAAGCTTTGCCAATTATCTATGAAGCCCACCTCATTTTTTGGACACCACTCAGACAGCCAGCAATTCAAGGAAAACATGCGGCTAAACATGTCACTCCCGGTGCGATTGGGGAGGGGCCCAGAGAAAACTACAGAGTCCGACATTGTTTTTGCAAAGTTACACACCGATTCAATGTTAATTTTAGTGACCTCCGATTGGCGTAACCGGGTGTCATTACTGCCGACGTGAATTACAATCTTACCAAATTTACGCTTAGCCTTAGCCAGCAGTTTCAAATTTCCTTCAATGTCGCCTGCTCTGGCCCCCGGAAGACAACTGACTATGGTTGCTGGTGTCGCTAACTTCACATTTCTCAAAACAGTCGCCAATAACCAGAGTTTGATCCTCGGCGGGTGTGTCGTCGAGTGGGGAAAATCGGTTAGAAATGTGAACGGGTTGGCGGTGTACACGGGGCTTCTGTTTAGAACTACGCTTCCTCCTCACAGTCACCCAGTCGGCCTGCTTTCCCGGCTGCTCGGGATCTGCCAGAGGGAAACTAACGGCGGCTAAGCTACCTTGGTCCGCACTGACTACAGGGGCCTGGCTAGCTGTAGAATTTTCCAGGGCGCGGAGCCGAGTCTCCAATTCGCTCAGCCTGGCCTCCAAAGCTACG